>NC_140628.1:18513145-18628145 GCF_057382275.1 Copadichromis virginalis | reverse complement strand
CTGAGCGCTCAACACAGACAGCATCGTCAGAAGGAAAGTTGATAAAATAAATTACAAATTTTGTATTGTTCGATACATATGCGTACCGAACCGAAAGCACTGTATCGAACGGTTCAATATCGATACGAATATCGTTGCACCCCTAATATATACATATATACACACATATATATATATACACATATATACACACATATATATATATATATACATATATACACACACACTAGGGCTGCCACGATTAGTCGACTAGTCACGATTACGTCGACTATCAAAATCGTCGACGACTGATTTAATAGTCGACGCGTCGTTTGAAGCTTTGTAAGATCACAAAAGACGCAGGAATAAGTAGCAGGATTTAAGAGTGTAATAACGGACTGAAACAGAAGATGGCAGCACTGCATGTACAAGGATGCCAGCTGCCGTTAAACCCCGAAGAAGAAGAAGTAGCTCCGTCCCAGAATTCATAGCGCAGCCCAGCTCTGTTGTCAACAATGGCGGCAGCTAGTTAGTTTTTATACTACTCTTATTATTCTTTCCGGGTCACAAAATAAACGTTTAACATATATTCAGGCGAGAATGTAGCTGTGTAAACCTCAAATATCTGCTCAGTTTATCAAGACACCACATATTTTCAAAAGCGCTCCGACGTTTTCGGAGACGTCTGTTACCCACTAGCTCGATAGCTAGCCGGGGGCTAGGCTAACTAGAGCCGTGAGAACACCGGACTCCCGGCAAATCGTTTTCAAACCCACCGCCGTCACTTAGCTTAAAATGTTATTGTTTGGCTTTTTTTTAGTATTTTATTTGTTCCTGAGTAAATCGGTTTGGCTGAGATTAAAGTTATAGTTTTTACACAGCTGAATAAACGTCAAGAAGACAGCTGATTATCAGAAGTGTGAGATGCTCGAGAATTTACTCCGGTGTCCTGTTATATTTTAGATAGCAAGGAGTTTATTAAACTTCACCGAAACAATCTGCAAACTTCATTAAACTTTAATAAACTATCATCTTGTCTTTATTTTTAATTAGCACTTAACTTAAACACTTAAAGCTGTAAGCTAATGATAGTTATATAAGAGCAGATGCTGCTGGTGCAATAAGCTGTATGTCCAATGGATGATGATGTGATTAGTCGACTAATCGCAAAAATAATCGGTGACTAGTCAACTATCAAAATAATCGTTTGTGGCAGCCCTAATATATATATATATATATATATATATATATATATATATATATATATTATAATAATGGATTTATATAGCGCTTTTCAAGGCACCCAAAGCGCTTTACAATACCACTATTCATTCACTCTCACATTCATACACTGGTGGAGGCAAGCTACAGTTGTAGCCACAGCTGCCCTGGGGCAGACTGACAGAAGCGAGGCTGCCATATCGCGCCATCGGCCCCTCTGGCCAACACCAGTAGGCAAGTAGGGCAAAGTGTCTTGCCCAAGGACACAACGACCAGGACAGAGAGCCCAGGGATCGAACCGGCGACCTTCCGGTTACAGATGCAATTCCCAGCCCCCTGAGCCACGGTTGCCCCCGATATATATATATATATATATATATATATATATATATATATATATATATATATATATATATATATATATATATATATATATATATATATATATATATATATATATATATATATATATATATATATACACACACATATATATAAAACACAAACATGTACAGAAATGCATGACACACAGCAGACGCTCAGACTAATAAACAAGAAATTAAACACTGCCATCTGCATCTCGTATACTGTTTGTTTATGTTGATGACAATGTGCAGTAGGAAGGGCTGCGTTTGACCGGGTGTTCGTCTGTCAGCGTATAGTAAGCGTGATGAACTGCTGGCATTGCGGAGTAAAGCGGCAGTGCAGGGTGGGACTCGCCGCTTTGACTGTTCATTTGCTCCAATCAGCCCCCACACCACCGCCACCCCCGCTCTCTCTCACTTCTTTTCTCCCCTCTCTTTCTTTCTCTCCTTCTTCTCTTCTCTGATTAGGCCCACCGCGGCTCCATCAGAGCCCCAATCCCCCAGCTGTCACTCGGCCGCCCGTCTGATTGAAAACAATCAGGCCTCTGATGGCACAATTACCCTGACCCTTTAGCCAGCCGCCGCCGCCATAATCAGCCTCTGATTAGGCTGCTTTGGGGCTCCTTCACTTCACCCAGAAGGTTAATTTGGGCATCAGACGGAAGCGAGCGGCGAGCGGGGGCTGTCGTCCGAAAGGGATGGTGGGCTGCAGGGTGGTGGGGTGCACGCCAAAACCGGACTGACCTAGCTCGGGCGTCAATCATCGTCACTCAGAGTTTTCTTAGAGCCTCTCGTGCTCTGGAAATCACATTTTCTCTGCCTTTGTTTTTCCCCTCTCCCTCTCTCTCCCTCTCTCTCTATCTTGCCATCCTTTGCTCAGTCTCCCCTCCTCCCCTCACTATCTCTTTCCCTCACCCTCTTCTTTTCTCACACACACACACATACACACTCTCTCTCTCACACACTTTCTCTTTCAGCATGGAGGGGAAGGAGGGAGAAGGAGTTGATTTATTCTGTGCCCCGAGGAAGTTGTGTGATGCAGCGTGACCTTCACAGTCAGCTGCCGTAGTGCGCACACGCATGCTCACACACACACATGCGCACGCACGCACATGCACGCACGCACACTGTCACTTTAAAGCATTGAGGAGGAGAGAGGCGGGGTTAGCAGTGGAGGAAAGGGAAGACGAGACAGCAGAGTGGCACAGTTACCACAAAAAAGACAGAAGCCTGACTTGCATGTTTGTTGCATATTCACACCTTCAGAGGGGACTGAAAGGAGAAATGAGGAAAGGAAGGTTTCGTCTGGATAGCAAAGACAAGGCACGCATCCAGTGTGTGTGCATGCATCACATCTCGACTCCTGTATTATCAGTGCAGTCGTGACATTGACAGTTTTTTCCCCCTGATTTGTTCTTAGCCATCCTCGTGTCCCTTTTCCCCCTAAAAATCTTTATTCCTTTATTCGCTGTAATAAGCTCTCAGTCTCTGCGCAGATTGCGCTAACAACCACTTTGTTTTCCTGATAATGGTATCAGTGATCTCCAGTCATCTCGCCCACATTCACACCTCGTCGCAGCTAAATAACCTTCCATCGCTCTCAAGTTCAATTAAATCCCTTCCCTGCTACCCGGTTCGCCCGCGTTAAACAAAGGAGGCTGCCTGTGGATATTTACAGTCTGAATATTGAATGCTGCTGATTAATAAATGCTTGTGTGTGTGTGTGTGTGTGTGTGTGTGTGTGTGTGTGTGTGTGTGTGTGCGTGTGTGTGTGTGTGTTAGCAACTATGGCTGTAGTGCTGGCTCAATCTTGCCATAATAGCCTATAGGTGTCTAGAAAAATTTCTGATTAGCAGTCCTTCAGTGTTTCTTTTTTCTCTCATATTGGTTTTCTTTCCCTATCTCTATTTTTTCCCAAAGTCTTTCCTACTGATTCTTTCCTTCTACACTTCCCTCTTATCCTAACGTCTTTCCTATTTGCCTTTTGTAGGGACTGGATGAAAAACGACTGGAGCAGGGAGACTTTTGTTTCTAATTTAAAACTTGAAAAGAAACAAAAACTGAGCCATAATGAATTCAAATAATAATTTCATCAATAATACATTAAAATTGAATGAGCAGTTTTTGAATTTATGGAACCATGACAGCATGATGAATATTGTAGTCACTGTTCTTCCTGCTTGCTCTTGGTCTCTAACTGATCTTCTCTTCTTTCTGGATTTAGCTGGTTGTTCTGTGGCTCGAGCACGACTGTCGCTACCAGTACACCGAGGACCTTCTGCAGCACGTCCGCTACGGACTGATGGACGTCCCCACACTGCACCACCTTTCGCGTAGCCATCCTCTGGTCCAGTCTAGCCCTACCGCTGCAGCTCTGGTAGATGAGGCCTTGGACTACCACCGCGCCATCTTCGCTCAGCCCCTCCACCAGTCAGCCCGCACCAGACCGCGCTTCCAGTCCCTCACCCTCTACATAGTTGGAGGTCGGAAGCGGGAGGTGAGCAGAGTCCGGGAGCTGCGGTATTTCAACCCAGCTGTGCAGGAGCACGTGCGAGTGGCGGGCGGGTCGAACTGGAGCGAACTGGTCCCCATGCCTACTGGACGCAGCCACCACTGCGTGGCTGTAATGGGGAACTTCCTGTTTGTCGTAGGTGGAGAGATGGAGCACGCCACTGGGAGGACATGTGCAGTAAGGACCGCCTGTAGATATGACCCCAGGGGCAACCGTTGGACTGAGATTGCCCCCATGAAGGCATGTAGGGAACACTTTGTCCTGGGAGCTCTGGGGCAGTACCTGTACGCAGTGGGAGGCAGGAATGAGCTGAGGCAGGTGCTGCCCTCTGTGGAGCGTTACTGTCCCAAGAGGAACAAATGGATGTTCGTCCAGCCCTTTGACCGCTCGCTGTCCTGCCACGCCGGCTGCGTTGCTGACAACCTGCTCTGGGTGTCAGGTACACAAGGAGAGAACACAGACTCAGCCTGCACATTCGGTCCCATAGATGTTACTTTTATCTCACTTCTGCTACTAAGTTCACACTTTCACACACATTTGCAGGAGAACGTGTCACTGCCAGAATCCTGAGATGTTTGTTTGTGTTCCAGGTGGGGTGACAAACACGGCTCAGTACCAAAACCGGCTGATGGTTTACGACCCAGAACAGGTAGCTGTGGACTGATTGGATTTGTTTCTGTGTGTCGAGGAAATGCATGTTCATTTTCCCTGATTACAGCTGTATACTCGATACTACGGCACACTTTATCACCATATTCCCAAAACATACTAAAGCCAACTCGAGCCAGTATTTACATATAAGCTAAGAATGAATTTACTGTGAACGAGGCTGCTGATAGAGACAAAATCACAAAGAAGTATGATTATACGCTACAGTTCATTGTACTTTCAGTGGGGTTTTCTTTTTTTGAACAGTGATTTTGTTTTACTGACAGTAACCTTACTGTTTGCATTCATCTCCTGACTCTCATCAACAGCAAACAGCAGTGATCAGTACAAAAAACAAACAAAAAAAATACCCTTTTACACGCCCAGGTCCAAACAGCTGACACACAAAATTTCCCTCAAGCTTCATATTTTTTTTCTCAGGAGCTTTTGGAGACCAAATGTGAGGTAGATGAGATTATTTGAGTTACATTTTTCAGGTGTTCAGAAACAGAACTCTAAATTGATGGTCTGTGGTGGATGTGAACTGCTCGGTAAAGCGTTTTGGTTGCTATTATGTCAGTGCTGAGAGCTTGTTGTGTCCTTGGAATCCTTATTCAGAGCCACTTATTATGAGACTCATCCTGAGATTTTTCTCTGTGAAAGTTTGTACTGAGGTTAGCTTATAATACAGTTTACTCTGTTTGAATTGTTGTTGACTGATGATGAGACTTTTGGAAAAGTACACACCTAAACATCATCGGTGTAATAATAATGGAGTATTTTTTTTCTCTCTCCCAGAAATAAAAGCACACCTTATGTTCTCAATGACGGATAGCACAACAGGCAGGTGTCAAGTGTCTGCTAATTGATTTTCACACTGTATGGAATCAATTAAAAACATCCCAGCCACTCTGATAAATAGTAAAACTAGATTTGGGATGGGAATTGCATTTGTATACATGGTATGATTAATTTGTGCATCTGCAAAGGTGCGCTTAATGCGAAACGACACTTCCAGGACTCTACAGTGCTCTGAAAAACATTTTAAACTGAAAAAGCTGCACTTGTTCAGTCCTTTTCTAATTGCACTGTCATGAATTTTAACATTTAACATGCTAACTGAAAACTTTAGAGTTTGACATGTAGCTCTTGGATTTTTTTTGCATTTTCTCTGAGCACTCAAATGGGGTGAATTTACCCCAACTAGCAAACTGCAAAACCTTTATAGAGGTGGTCATACTTGCTCTGGTCTTCCTTAGTTTTTCAATGTAGAGGCCTGCGAAAACTTTCCTTCACACAAAGCTGTAAAGGTATGTAAAGGTAAAACAACCCCTTTGCTTATTTCAGCAAGACAAAATGTTGCAAACAGTAAAATTTAGTTCCAACTTTTGTCGTGTTTTTTCGGTTATATTTTTGAAATTAAATATGAGCTTTAAATGATTTTGATTCTGTGTGCAATAGTCAAACACACCTTTCTGCACTGGAATGTAGAGGGCTAAACATCAATCGGTTGTGTTTATAGGCAGCTGCTAAAGCCTGTATATAGTACGCGGTGTGTATGTGTGTAATGCGCATATCCATATGGGTCTGTGTTTGTACATGTCTGCGTGGAAGCGAGGGAATGAAGAAACGAAAGAGAGAGGAAGAGAGTCTCATTTGTATTCACCATGAATCTACATTCACCTGCCAGAGCAACAGCAACCCCCCACCCACTCTACCCTCAACAGATGGCCACCCGTCAGCTCCCAGCAGACACACACGCACACACACACTTTCTCTCTCTCATTCTCTGCCTCAATCAAGCACTCACACACACACACACACACACACACACACACACACACACACACACACAGAAAATACACTTCGACACACTTAGTGAAATGAGCAGGGATCCTCGGTGTAAAATGGAGTGGCTGAAACATATGATTAGAAATAGGGAGGGAAGTCATTAGTACAAACCTGAGCTCCAGTGTCACGTTATTTATCTAGTGCTGAGCATACATCAATTACCCATGCATGGATATGCTTAAATATTAATCTTCGTATTCATCCTCCTTCCCTTTCCACCCTCGCTGTTTCTCTCTGCCTCCCTCTTTGTACTGCATCTCTTATTTTCTCCCTTTTTCACCCCCTTCAAATTCATCTGCCGTTCCCTCCCCATATCTACTCCCCACCACCTTCGCCTCCACCTCAGGACCAGTGGTTGGCCCGCAGTCCCATGTTGCAGAGGCGAGTATACCACGTCATGGCGGCGGTGAGGAGGGAACTGTACGTGTTAGGTGGGAACGACCTGGATTACAACAACGATCGCATCTTGGTCCGCCACATCGACTCCTATAATATGGACCTGGACCAGTGGACGCGGTGCTCATTCAGCCTCCTCACAGGTGGGCAAAGCGATGAAGCCACTGTGGAAACATGCATACATGCTCAGAAATAACTGTGTGACCTGCACAACTTTTTCTGAAATGATCCATTAGATAGAAGCAGAAGAAGCTTTGGCTGTGACAGAGAAATTGCAGCTTTCTTGCTGAGAGTTAGAGGAGATAGGTGATGTCATGTCTGCGCTAACATAAAGCTACTGTCAGGAGGTGGTTAGATTAACTTAGATAAAGACTAGAACTGGGGCAGTTAACTGACTCTATCGAGAAACAATATTTGCTTCTGCTATTCACCTGACAGGATCATGAAATTCACCACTACAATCCATCTTAAACTAGAACTTGTTTATTTAATGCTGGTGTTTTGGTAAGGATTAAAAAAAACACATAGGGTGTGAACAAAATGCTTTTATGCTGGTGCTCGATCACGATACCTTTGATTTGAGCCAGACTAGCAATTTTTATATTAATAGACCAAAAGACGCACTGCCCACTGCGAGTGACTTTACTAGTGACAAACTGGGTGGGAAATGTTAACGCATTTTGCTTCTCCCATCTTCCTAGCATAAATCAGTTTGTAGTTTTTTTGACCAACAACTCTAATATTCTATTTTTGAGAAGATGTTAAATTGAAAGTGTTAGATATGCCCTACATTATACATACACATAAAGTCTGAGTTAACTAACTCATCTATCATAGCAACATATTGAAATTTCTGTTGTGTTTAGCAGCTTGAACCCGCTCTGTCAGGAGCTGTGGAGCCATAAAAGAGAGCTAACTTAAGACATACAGCATCAAGAGACAGCACCCATTCCTTTATATTTTGGAGACCTTTAAAAAATGTTGTTTTGGGCCACAGTTCTCCAGGCTTTCTGAAGGTCTTTCAAAGTTGATCTTCAGACAATGATTGGTTTTTCATACATTGTCCAGTACTTGAAGCTGGCCGTTTTCAGACGTTTTTAGTTAGTCTAAAAACGTCTAATCTTAGAATTTAAACTGGTTCTTTGCTATTTGTAGGCACTTTGCCACAAGCAGCCTGTTACAAAAAATATTTTTTCCCATTTCTTTAGTTGAATCTATGAAAAATGCCAAAGGTCAGTTTGACAGACATAAAATAATATTTTTTGCACCAACAAGGAATGCTGTTAGCAGAAAACCTTGCACATCTTGGCATGTTGTACAAGTATCTACAGCAGATGAACAATTTGTGAAAGTCATGTCCTTAAGAAACAGGAGAAAAATCCAGCAAAGACCTGACACAAGACCCGAGACATTCATCAGGGCCTTTAGTTGATCCATGTACTGTTCACTGAAGCCTCATCAGAAATGGTCCCAGTGGAAGGGTGACTGCATTTCCATGTGTGTTTGCACATTTCAATTAAGCGCTGCACCTATTTGCCATTTTTATTGCAAATATAAAGCTAAGAGGGGTGGCTCAAGACTTTTGCACCGTATCATATATTACACTTTCACGCAAACCTTAATAGTTTTTTGTCAAATCGAGCAAATTAAAAGGACGTATTTCCAAATGCACAGAGGATTTAGTGACATTTGAATACCAGTGTGATGACTAACAGCAGGCTGATACTCAAGGCCACTGTCGATCAAACTTTTTTCCAAGCTGAACTTTTAATTGCTCTTTATGTAGTTGTAAATCTTTAATGAAAAACACTTCTGAAAACAAGCTTTCAGCAGCTTTAATGCTAATCTATTTAGAACACCATATATTTTTAATACAATTATGCACTGTACATATGTGGTGCTTGGAAACGTAGGCTGAGTATAACTCTCGGCTTTGCCCTCCTCTCATTAGATTAGAAACACAACACATAATGCCTCCCTGTTGGCTGCAAGTAGGTGGTAGGATGATTAAATTAAAACATATAGAGAGTATATGTCTACTTTGGACCTGAGGGTATGTTGCACCTTTTAGCCTACAGGATAGCGGTGGGATGGAACACAAGCACTGCCAAGACAATCTCACATGCATATACTGTAGGATGTGGTCATGTTTTCTCATTTTCCATTACAGGCTTTAAATTCTGGATGACTTTATTGTTATTTCCTCCTCCTCCTGTACTCCTGTTTGACTTTACACAATTGTTCTCGGATCTTTTCCTCCCATTATATCTGCAAAAGTTTAAAGACAAAGTCACAGAAAGAACACGCCATAGCTCTGCGTACACTCCCACCCTTGCCCCATCTTTCTCCATTTATCTTCCCCTCTGCCTCCTGGGGGACGTGGAAGTCATATTGTCAGGATGCCCTCTGATTGGCACAGTGAAGCATTGTGCCGTCTCTGTCCTCTTCAGGTCAGAACGAGTCTGGAGTAGCGGTCCACGATGACAGGATCTATGTAGTTGGAGGATACTCTATTTGGACCAACGAGCCTCTGGCATGCATTCAGGTGAGTCTTCAGAGTAAAGTGGTGGGTCTGCTGATTCTCATATTTGATGGCAAAATGCCAGTGACGCTCCACAGTGCAGGGCAGTGAGCACAGGGCCTACTACTTCCTACGGAGGACGTTGGGTCATTCTCATGAAGTCTGTTTCTGATTGTTTGGTCGGAGACATTCACACCAGCGGCCTCCTGGATGTCGTCCAGTTCCTCCTTGCACAAAGGGGCACATACTAGCCCTGCTGAGGGGATTAGTATTCCACAAGTTGAACTGACTTGATGATTGATTAAGTTAGTACATGCTTTAGTAGGTTGTTCAAGCAGTTTCACTAGTATTGTAGGGAACAAGTGCTCTAATGTAGGCGATTAATTCAAATCTAACCCACTATCCCCTAGTTAACAGCAAGAACCTTCCCAACTTTTCATGGCTCGTTAATCTAAAGATGAAGACCATTCTAGCTGGAATCTAGTAAGGAGCAAATGACTTTCATTAAACAATCTTTCTCTGGTATTAATATAAAGACTGAAAACAGGCTTAATTGGGATTTATTAATGGGCATAGGGTCATCTATAGCAGTTTTTAAAGACTGAAATAGGACAATATCTCTTACCTTTCCTGAGGCTGATATGTATGTTTGTATCAAATTTCATGCCTTGTGGTGGTGCCAAAGGAAAAGACATTGTTATTACTATGTACTGGCCCAGTGCCATTACTACAGCTGTGCCATATATTGCATGAGTTTTCTCTTTCCAGGTGCTGGATCTTAGCACGGAGGGAAAGGAGGAGGTTTTCTACGGGCCAACGTTGCCGTTTGCCTCCAATGGGATAGCGGCCTGTTTCCTTCCTGCTCCTTACTTCACCTGCCCAAACCTACAAACTCTACAAGTACCCCATCACAGGATAGGTGCTGTTTAAACCACTCCTTTACAAAACGTGAGGAAACCAGAACATGTGACCAGAGGATGGAGCACTTTCAGATAAACTCTCTTTTTTATTTAATTTTTTTTTTTTAAAGTGCTCGATTATTGGACTCAATCTGAAACACGCCATCTCTGACACCAAAATGTAATAATAATATTTTCCTGACAAGAGCCATGCTATTTAAGCTATTTAAACTTCTAGGAACAATCTGCGTTCACAACAATAAAGCATTTTTTGGTTGTATGTTTCCAAAGACTGAAACATCATGACCACTGAAGACATAAGGAGCAAGTGGGAACATAAATCTTGCAGGAAAGGGACAGGAGAAAAAGAAAAAGACAGTCATCCTAACTGTTAATAAAGACGTGGAAAGAAGATATTGCTGACCTGCTCAACTGTCCTCAAGATAATAATGAAACTGCAGTTTCTGTAACCCATTAAAGTACTGTAGGAGCATTTCTAGCTAGAACTGCTGTATAACACTTCCACGTGATCCCTATAATCACTTCGGTGGCCTGAAGAACAGCCTGCTTTCTAATCGCCTGTGCTGGTACTTGGGTTCGTAGGTAAATAACCATGCCATCTTTTTCAGTTCAAATAAGATAACAAAAAAAAAAACGACCTGTGTGAGTCCGACTGTTAATACACTCAGGACCTAAGACTGTGGTCTAATGAATGTCTAGTCCCATCTGCGTGCATACGTACCATATACTGAATAATGCTGATTGTCCAAAACATACTTCTGACCAAAACAAACCCCCGTTTGTCTGTCGAAAAGAAAGGTGTTGAAAACCTGGAAAATTTGCAGAATAAAGATGAAAACAGAGAAGTGAAAAAAGGCGCAGGAGTGTGTTCTGTCAAGAGCAGTAGTAGTTCTAAGAGTTCGGGGGGTGAGGATGACTGCTCTTCAGTGGGAATTATTTAGCAGCAATAGATAATTGCACACTAATTTAAAGAACCACCTCAGTTTCTTTCTTTATGCATGGATTCTCCAACCAGCTCTGATGCTGCTGGAGGAAAAAGGAATGTGATGCAGCAGAAAGCTCCTCGGATGAAGGAGATGCATTGCAGTTTGATGAGGCTGGAAAATGACTAGCAATGACAGAAAATGAGACTTGGTGATTGTGGGAGACAGGAGTGAGACTTCATGTGATTAGGTGCAAACTAGAACGGGATTGGAAGAGATTGCTGAACTTGGAACGGGGAGAAAGAACGGGAGAGTGGGAACAAACAGTACTACTTCTTCCCTCTGCTCAACTTTTTTTTTAAGGTGTGGTGGTGAAGTCATTGGGCCCTGATCAAATCTGTAATTCAGACTGCTGGATATATAGATGCAGCACCTCATACCATAATCACAAATAATGTGTGCACACTTCACATTCTTCCCTTCTCTTAGTATCGAACAGAAACGAAAAGGTGGGGATGCTGGCGTGTGGCCACATTCACATTTATTGTCACATTTTTCATTCAGTAACAGTGAATCTCTTGAGATGCAAAGCTGCACTTTTTTCTTTTTTGGACAATATGTACATATCTACAGGCAGGTAATATTAAGCTTTTAATCCATGATAGGAACATGCCCATTTGTATATTTTTTCCCTTCTACAAATCTTTTCTGTGCTTTTTTACAACTGCATTTGAGGTTTTAAGAATATTACAGATTATGCTAAACATAAATTAAACAGAATTTCTAAGGTATCCTCATTTTTTTAAGGGAAATTGACAAAAATGAAAATACAACATGATAAGAAGAGATTCTTGGAGGGGTCTGGAAGAGGTCTCTCTTTACTGGATTTTTTTTGTCACTCGCTTTCCAGACTGGTTATTTCAGCTTGCCCACTTTCCCCAAGGAGACCCAGCAACTTCACATATGCACTCCTGTTACACAAACAAATGTGGCACATTCTGTAAGTCACAGAGCTGCTGAATATTTCTTGTTCTGTATGCAACTGCAGCGCTTATTGTCTAGACAACTTAAAAATAGTTTAAAGTGATGAATGCCGTCTACATGGCTTCCAGGGTGTGATTCATGTGCTTGCTCACCTCAAGGCGATGTTCTTGCCCAGTCCTCTTTTGTGCTCAGTGTTTCTCAGACTGAGAGACAGGTTGGGGATAAGAGCTTGAACCACAGTGGGATCTAAAACAGCCACAGTCTCCAAGATGCCGTATATCTGCCTGTCGTAGACTCCCTCGTTCTCCTCCACAAACGACCTAAGAGCATCGAGATGGTAGGCATAATAAATAAATAAATGAATAAAAATGATGGATAAAAGAGGCTGTAATTTGATGATGATCTATAATTACTGTCTATGAATAATGTGTACACTTCAAATGATCTTACACAGTCGAATATTGCAAAGTTTGTCGATGCATACAGTATTTAATGCTACAAACATTCAGTTACCGTAAGACTGTGATCATCTGGTCGCATGGTCTCTCTGTAGATGCGGCACCACACCGCTCAACTACAAGCTGTAAGGCATCTGTGCTCGTCTTCCTTACTGCACATCCAAAATAAAAAAATAAAAATCACTTCACAATCACATCAATAGAGACGGGCTGGAAAGTGTTGATTATATAATGCATCAGTCTGAAATGAAGTGAATCCACTTAAATGACACTGTTATATAAAAAATGACTTTAACTTCTACTTCAATCAATCAAAACTGCAGTAAAATGTAGAGTTAACAGAAGATCTGAGTACTGCAAGTCATTACAACAACTCCTAATCTACATAACAAGAGTTTCTGAGTAGAATTTGGCACTTTCTCACACGGGGAACAGCTGCTGGATTACAACTTTATTCGTTTATGCCACTAATGTCGCACTGTCCATATTCCTCTGCTCTGGACCATCATTACATTGCTTGTACTCAGTGAACTGTGATCATATGGAAAGCCAGACGCTCTCTTTTTATACCAACTTCTGGATTGTTAGATCTCATATATATTAAAACTTGGCTTGTAAAACTATTTAAGATTCAGATTGTCAATCTTACCCTGTGGCTCGTTGACCAGCATAATGCAGCGCAGCAGAGAGGGGAGGGGCACGGTGAGTAGGGAGGGGTCTGAGTCACCATTTCGTCTCAGAAGCTCCAACAGGAACATCAGGACGGATGCCAGACGAGGAGGGGGGGCGTGACCTTTGAACTGCAGGAAGTTCTCACTGCAAACACAAGCAGAGGTGTTTCTAGTAACTTTAAGTGGCTGTTTATGTAGACACATGGTGAAAGAAGGAAATGATGTACATGAGTCCTTGATAATAAAGGTAAGACAGCCTTTGGGGCGTTTGGAGTTTTCAGTCATTGCTGAGAGAGTTTTTGATTAAACAGGAATCACATTCAGAAATTAAGTGAACATGAAATTCAGGTCAATGCTGGATCAGGCAAATTCTTTTCATGGTTCTGCAGACCTACCAAAGAACCTCTAGGATGAGTCTCCTCAGGGCAGCTCCACGGCTGGTTGGGTTGGCCTCGCAGGCACCTAGAAGCACCGGGTGGTTGGCAATAATGCCCACAGAAGGCGAGGCAGGAAGGAAATGGTCCAAATATCTGCGAGTTACAGAACGTAGTTGCTGCTTCAGGTAAGCCCCCTGGGACTGAGACACACTAGAGGCCACAGACAGACCCTGGAAGACGATAAATGGAAGGGTCTTTATCAAAATAGCCAGGTTTCTTTCTTTAATGTAACGGCTGTGTGTTTGGACAATGTGTGTCTATATTATACATTTGTCCCTACCTGTATATACAAAGGCAGACTGTCTCTGAGAGCTTTGTCTTGCTGTGTGAGGTTGTGGGGAAGCAGCAGCCCATCCACAATGCGGAACAACAGCTGTTGTGCTTTTGATGTGGCCAGCAGGGGGCTCCAGTGCTTCACAATGCAGCCTGGTCACAGAGAAAAGAGTGTTGTACTCTCATACGCAATTCCAATAATTTCTTGCCCAGTCGTGGACTTTATACACAGTATATTCTGTGATGCGTTTGAAATTGATAAACTTTGCACCTACCAACAGCCCAGTATGCTAGCTGTATTCCCTCTTGGTTCTTGCTGACGAGAGACGGTTTAATGTGCTTCAGGATGTCACCAATGTAGTCTAGGGCTGTGGTCACCATGGCTGAACGCTCAGACAAAACCTTCAGTCCACTGTACACACTGCCTACAGCCTAACACCATGTGAAACACATAGAAACACACGCTGATGAAGGTTCACAGACGATTTTTAATTTTACTTGGACACAAAGCCGACCTGAGTTCTCTCATAACTAACTTGCTGTAAAATTTCAAAATACACAAAGACAGAATTATTCCCCAGTGTGTTTGTCACCTGTGTGCGTATGTTACCTTGACAAACATCTCCAGGGCTGCAGTCGGCTCTGGCCTGGTTGCTGTGGGATTAAGGTTGGCTCTCTGCAGAAGCCTCTCCACCTCGGGAAGCCTCAGCACAAGCCGGGTCAATTCACACAACTGTTGTTCCACAGCCCGGGCTGACGAATGCAAAAACACAAACACTGGTTATTCAAATGATAACGAAGTTCACATTAATGTAAACACTTCCTTTTTTACTTAAAGAATAGGTTGAAAACTGCTGTTGAGTATTGTTACCTGTTCTGCTGTCAGTGCCATCTGGGTTCTTGTGAAGGTGCTGCTGTAGAACACATCTGACCCAGGCCCTCACTGACAGGCTTTGTGCAGAACCAGACACAGCAACGCCAGGATCTCCACTCAGAGAGGACACCAGCTCACTGCGAAAGAGAAGAGACAGCAAGAACCTGATCACAAGTCTGTTTGGAGATGTGTGGGGCAGGGTGGGTGGGGGGCGAGGCGGTTTCTATTGACTGTCCAACTAATGCACATCTTTTCAAATGGTGGAAAGCCTAATTCAATGGAAGCAAATTCTACTTTGCAGCTTGTGCAATCACTTTAAAGCAACCCGCACAAAATAAGAAAGATAAGCTTGTCAGAAAAAAACTTCTAAAAAGGATCACTTTGGTATCTTGCAGTTGAAGGGTCAGGTACTGGCAGTTGCCCATACAAAACACACCACCTCCTTATTGCATAATAATCTTCCTGCCTCTCTTTCATTAATAAACAGTGCCCAGACAGCTCAGTAGGTAAGGCTGTGGTCTATTAACATTTTGGTTCATGGATATTATTTTAGCTTATGGCTCGTTTTCTTTCTCCATCTTGCTGGACTGGTGGAGAAGGATGTGCAGCTGATGGCCAGATAATATTCCAGATGTCTGCAATTTTAACTAGGGAACTAATTTCAAACCACAGCAGGCTATTCTGATTGGTGTTTCAGCATCTCTGTTTTTGCTAGACGCATTCCTGTAATATCTAATCTGTCTTTGTTGTAGTGGTTTCAGGCTGTGCAGGTAGAATTTCCATTAAGCACGCCACAAGTGGCCATGTTGAATCTTCCTAATGGTTTAGCCCTCTGTTAACCTTAGCCAAAGGCTCATTGCTGCAGCCAATTCCATTTCATGTTTATGTAGCTTGTTAGAGCCTCTAACAGCTTGTGTTGTAAGCATATGAAGCACATGCACATGTCAGCGCTTATGTGATGGGAGGGACTTGGAGCTGCAGATGGAGGGTTTTTTTAAAACTCTTGGATATTTTTTTTTTCCCCTACTGCAGCTTTAGTATCACTTGGCACCGTCTGAAAAGATGTCTGTGGTTGAAATAATAATCATTCTTCTACTCTTGAGTGTAATTTTGAAGCTTTTACCTTCTGTATAAAGGCATGAATGCATTTTTATTTATTAATAACCATCTTCACTATACAAGGACACCCTGTGCTTCATTTATTAATTAGAGACGGTGTAATGTACCTGCAGAAGTTATGGAAAACAGTTTTTTTAAGTGCGTCACACAATGATGAAGCTTGATAACTAACAGGAAAAGAGGAGAACATCATTCTCATCGGACTCACCTGATGTAAAAGCATCAGGTGAGTCAAATGAAAATGTTTTGGGACAGAGAAGACTGGGGGGTGGGATTGGATTCAAAGGTCAAAGCTTACCTGTTTTGAAGCAGATGGGAAAGATAGCGAGTTACCAAGAGTGGGTGAACCATGTCATCCCACCCAAAGTATTGCATGATGGACTGAACTGAATTTGGTTGAAGGTCCTGGGGTGCCGAAGTGGGTAGATCAAAGGCGAGCAGGGTGAAACCTGAGGAAAATGAAAATAGGTCAGTGTTGTCTCAGTTAGTTGGATGATGATACGTATAGCGCTCAAAGTCATTAATGTCTTCTCTTTACTATGATCTTTGAATTTTGTGTCCTTTCCAGTTCTACCTTTTCACTCGTAAAGCCATATTTTCCCCTCAAATTTCTTTCATTTAAAATAGCTACATCAGTTTTCTTTTGTATGAGGATGCCCAGAAATCTTGCTCTCCCACCTTTCCTTCCACTGGGTCTTACTGACCTGCAGCTGCATCTGCAAGCTGTGCTGGAGGTGTCTGAGAAAGACGTAGGCTGTGCAGAAAGGGGAAGAAGTGAGCCCAGAGAGCAGCTGCTACCGCTAGGTGGCGCTCTTTCACCACACTGGCGGTAGCAGGAACCCAGGACAGGGTGGGAGCTGACTGGTCACTGCGCTGATGGACTCGTCTGGAAGGACACAGACACACAGATAAACAAATCTATCCAATGCAAAATCCAAACTCAGTGCTCCCTCTTGTGTACAAACCCCCCTCCCTACTTTCTCAAATCCTTTTGCTCCACAGTTCCTCTCTTTCACTCCTCCTTCATATGTTTTCCCTCTCTTCTCTCCTGGGGGATTACTGGGTGCAGTGGTGCGCTGCAGTGTGGAGCAAAGCGGGGTGGAGGTAGGTGTGAGGAAGGAGAGGAGGATATTATAGGCATAGAGTGGAGCCTAATACTGATCCCCTGTACACAGACTATACTTTGGCTCTTCTGGCTCATCCCTGGCCCTGGCCCCAGCCGCTACGGCAGCCCCACAGTGGCTGGCATTAGCCCAGATAAGCAGCTGAAGGAGCTGTAATCTCATTTAGACGGGAGATGATCCTTCTGTCCCCCTCATTCACCCGGATGAGGGTGTAGGGAAGCGGGGGCTAAGATGAGGTGGGGAAGAAGCAAAAGATAGAGGAACTAGCAGCCCCCTTCTATCCTATCCTTAACCACACACTCTACTCTGTTACTATATTACATACACACACGCACACACTCACACACACCTCAATGGTGCCTTCCCTTCCAGCAAGGTTGCATCTAATCCAGAGAGAGCTGAGACAATCGATTAGAGTCTGAATTCATTAGCCTCGTTACTACTGCGGAATAGGCCTTTCACACCCATCAACCCTCATTGTACAAGACATCGTCAGAGACCCCACTTAATCCTCCTCACTGTGGCTTCTTACATGTACACACAAACACATACACACACCGTTACATACCACTAGGGACCAAAGTAACCCTTCCCCCAGCTGCCTTCACTGTAAAGACATTAAAAAAAAAAAAGTAGCATCCTAACAATGCCAGGCAGACAAACACATCAGACGCACACATGGGCATACATGGAATTAACTCCACGTCCCCTATTTCCTTACTTTGTCCTCACATTTGTATCTAATGTAAAGGTGTTTTTTTCCTTTATAAGAAGACACTTGACAGTAGTTGTCCTTGACTATCGGGGGGGGGGAATCAAAACCCGCTAAAAGGTCTTAATGCTCACAAAGGAAAAAGCTTCACAGGAAGGCTTGTATTTTATCAAGCCAAGGAGATGGGGATTAATTGTTTGTGCCAAAAACAGATCCAACAGACTGTGCCAATGCCAGCTCACCTCGTCAACCAGCGTCACCCCCATCCTCCTACAGCGGAGGGTCATGGGAAGAAATAAAATTGAGGAATTATGCCTGTTACTGGCTTCTTGCCTCAGCACCATGACGATGGCTATCAAGAGTGAATGTTCGGACCCTACGCCGCCTCAACCATTGGCAGAATAATTCTCATAATGTGTGCAGATTCCACATGGCTCTTAATAGACATAATGATGCACACACTAAATTTGCCAGGCTACATAATTGCCCATTAATTGTGTCACAGAAAAGGCATTAATCACAAAGAGATACCGAAAATTGCCAGGCCGAAGAATTATATTTAATTTGGCGGCATGAATTGGAAAGAGAGAGAGCACGGTATTTTAATTTTTTTTTTTTTATTTGGTTAAATGGGTCATGGTGGTCCAGGCCATAACACAGAGGGCCTCTGAGAGTTCTCTTCTTCTCCTCTCACTCCTTGGCCATTAATGTGCAAATGTGTGCCCTTCAACCCCAAGATCTGAGATGGGAAGTCTGGGAATTAGCAAAGCTAACGAGATACTGTGTTACAAGGGGCTGGCACTGAAATAAGAAACGAGTACACCTCGGTTAGTGTTTCACTTTGGGGGTGTGGACAGTTGTGTAGGTTTGTGTGTGCTGAGAGGATGGTAGTGCACACTGGAGAATTAAAGCAATCATACACCTACATGAAACAGCAAGAGGGCTCGGTAACACTTAATTTTACAATGCCCTTTTTCTGAGGTTTCAGATCATTTATTAACCTTTTCAAAGTAGCGTAAGCATAAAGACGTAGTAACACTCTGAGTGCTACAAAACTCCAGAAACAATATATATCTAGGGGTATATTGAAAAATCAGATATATACTCAACAAAGCTGCGTATCAAACCTCATTACTTTGACATAAAATGGACAGCACATTGTGTGCACTGAATACATTTGCTAATAAATGTTCACTTAGTTTTCACCTTTAGTGATGGAGCCACAGGAAACCATCACCAAAACTCTGTAGGATTTTTTTCAAAACAAACCTCACTAGCCTGGTTTCCAGGAGCTGCAAGCAACAACTTTTTTGATAAAATAGTCTGGATGCTACCAATTGAGAACTCTAACAACTAAGTGGAGCACATACAAAGGTAAAGCAACCAAAGAGAAACCATTTCACCTAGCAGCTGGTGAAGGCCACAACAAAGCTCAAAGATAAGTTAATTTTGAGTTTATAATGGCCACATGGTCATAAATTCAAAATAGGCATTTTTTCCCAATATAAAATGATAGTTGTTGTCAAAGACTTTAATGCCTTTGCACAGCATACTGGTGTAACTTAGGAGCATGAAACACTTAAAATTAATTCATCCATGCAATTATAAGAAGCCGCTTTAATTGTTGTTCAGAGCTATTACAAACATAATAGGTTGCAAACAAACTGACTCTTCTAAATAACACCAGATTAGCGTGTAAAATATACACGTCTTTCCTCACTGTCTGATATCTGTCCACTGTGGCCTCTGTTCCATCTCTACCTCCCATAAACAGAGTGCGTTTCAGATGTGGCTCTCTGACCTTCAGTTGGGGTTGTTCATGTAACGAACACCCCTGTCCTACAGCTGAACTCATTCTGGTGCCCTACTGACCACTGTCTCTCAACACACCCACAGCACTGCTGCCGTCCTCATAAAGACAGGAGGGTCCAAAGAGGGTCCCCTGGGCCCGTAATTCTAATCAGGGCTACTACTGCAGCACCTGGTTAGGGTGACCCGGAGCCACTGGTCCTCCTGAGACTAACTGGGGCCTCAGTGCTACACAGGCTTTTTACAGACACCCATTCCTGCTGACAGCACAATCCGCTTATTGTCAGTATGAGAAGTGAGTGGACTCTGGGATGGGATGGGGAGAGCAGAAGAGATCACTCTCTTCTTCCGTAGAGACTTATCAGATTTTAATAAAAGCTTAGCTTGGCCTTTGCCAGAAAACATTTGTCTGGATGTGTCTACTATCTGTGAGGGAGTAGCTATCAGTGAATGATGAAAGAATGAGGGAAACTGAGGAGAAGTAAGAGATACCTGGGAGCTGGTGAATATTTACACCTGCTCTCTCACCTGAGCTGCGCAAGGACGATCTGCAGAAAACCCAGGGCAGAATTCAGCTCGGACTGGCGGCAGGCAGGCAGCAACCAATTGAACCCGTCACCGAGTAGCTTTTCCTCTGATAGGCTGAGAGTGGTGCTGGTCTCAAACACCTCGGCCACACCCTCCAGGTAGGACCCAAGTGGCCCCCATAGGGCAAGCCTGCGTGAGACCTCTGTGGTTTTGTTGTAGAACTCTTTGGCTGTCTCGTTAAAGGAGGAAGTCAGCAGGCTAGCCTGAGCTCCAACATCCAGACCCCGCTCCTGGAGCAAACATACGATGGTCCATCAGTTTTGTTATTTTTAATTAAAATCTTTTTTTATGTTATGGTAAACAAATATACCTGGAATAGCAACACCATTGACAGATGCCCTCTCCAGATTAGTGTGCGGTGTCCAAGAGGACAGTTAGAGGGCAGAAAGCCAAGCAGCTCACAAGCTCTGCTGGCCACATCCTCCAGGTCTGCCTGCCGGGCCACTACCAGAAACAGCAGCAGAAAGTTCATGAGACCTGCTTCTGACAGCTCCTGCATCTTCTTTGGGGAGAACTTAGAGTAAATCCTGGACACACAGAGACCAAAGTAAGAAAGAAAGAGGAAGGACAAAGGTTTTCAGGTATGCCACAAGAGATGGACAGCATCATGTCACACAAGACAAAGAAACAAATGGTTGCATTGTTTATTTTTAGATTATTATCCTATTTCACTTTTTTCTTTACTTCCACTATCCAATTCATTAGAAATGATTTATTCTTCTGAAACACCCTGACTTTAAACGCTGACTAACTGAACTTTCCACCCCTGTAGTGCACCCCACCACCTGCCTCCATCACCTTCTCAGCTCCAGGGGGAGAGGCTGGGCTCCCCAGCCTATGTGGGTGAGAGAGAAAGGAAAAAGCAAGAGAGTAAGTAAGAATAGAGAACCACCCAGCACGCTGTTAGATCCTGCGGGCACTGTGGAGAAATGCCTTTAAAGATCATGTTAAATGTCAGAGACACTCAGACACACAGCAGTAGGCGCTCAGTCCCTCTCTCTACAGCCAAACCAATTTACTGCAACAACAGAGAGAGATCAATAAAACCACACACACATGCGCACACACACACAGAGCTTGCTCGCCTGGCAGGAAAACACAGAAGGCTGGAGCCCCCTAGCCCTCCCCATCCTAAAATACAGATGCAGCCCACACAGGTGAGTAGAGCTGCTGTTTCGGTCAAAACACAAACAGCGCACATCCCAAGACAAACTCAGTGTAAGAAGTATGACTGGTATAAAAGGAGTGGAGAAAAATGAGATGGAAACTGGGAAAGACCAGGTTAACACCACAACCAGCTTAGTTACACCCACAGAGAACTATAAAAGGAAAAGGTGGTGAAGCATACAGTCAGAGTGAGCAGGGAGGGAGATTTAAATAGATGAATGGCTAGTATGTAACAGGGATATAAGCTGCACACTGGGAGATAGCAGAGGGGATTTTCTGTGTTCTCCCAACCTGTCTCTCTGTTTGTTTATTCTGGACAGCTTTTTTTTCTGGAGGCAAGCAGATGCTCCTAACTCCCAGCATTGGAGAGCAACATGCTTGCAGTCGATCCCATTAATGTGGTCGTCACGGGTGTCCCGCAGAGCCTAGCCAGGAGTGGGAACGCTGCCGAAGCGTTGTGGAGATACAGTCGGCACGCCTCGCGCCTCCTTAGGAGGAGGAGGTAGTGGTGATAGTTTTGGTGGAGGGAGATGGAGGGAGGTGAAGGGGATGGGGGTGGGGATCTGGACCTGTCCCAGCCCAGCCTGGCTGTCGCCAGACTGCCTACCACCCACATCCCCCTGCTCCCCCACCACCCAAGCTCCCCTCTCTCCGTGTTGGAAACCAACACAGCTTCGTTAAGGCGAATTAACCGCCACGCTCGTTAGCTAATTAGCCCCCATGTCTGCAGTGCTACAGAGCACATTCCAGACAGAGGGAAGTCATTAGGCGGATTTATCTACGGCTGCCTCCCTCTGGCACACAGCCGGCCTGGGATATAGGATGGACCAGTACATGGTTCTGATGCATCCATCAGCTTCTTGTCCTTTGTCTATTTTTTTTTCTTTATTTCCTATTCAAACACGCACTGTATTCTTCTCTTCAACGGCCTCACACACTGAAACCATGTCACTGCTCTAGGGAGCAGGTGCACAGCCTGTGTGTTTGTGTGTGCATCAGTAGGAGGCTTCTTGGGTCTGGCCTCTGCTGGAGAGCAGGTGGTTGACTCCTGAGACACCTGCTCCACCGGTGGGCCTGAGTAAATATCAAAGACGCACCGGGAGACTGAGATACACCTGGCACGTACACAAACAAGACTCAAATGCATGACAGTTTGCAAACACACATGTTGTGTGTGTATTTATGCAAGCGAGTGCTTACACATAGGCAAATCCAAACACCATTTAAACACATCACACATTTAAAGATCAAGTGGGAAGGGGAAATCTATATAGCCTATCCCTGATTAGTAATCACTGCTGAAAGCCTCCAAATCAAAACCCCACAATATAGAGTATATAGTGTTATGGTTGTCAAACCTACTTTTCAAGGTGGAAGAAAATGTGAAGGATCGAGAGCTACAAAGCTTCTCAGCCTTCTCTCCATCCTTACCTCCCTTTGATCTGTCTCTGTGGGACTCCTCCAGCCCGATCCTGTGCAAGGCACAGGGCCAGCACTCGAAGAAAGATGTGGAAGGAGTTGGCAGAGCGATAGAGCTGGGTGTATCCAGGAGAGCGAAGGGGAGGCAGGGAGCAGCAGCTCCGGGCCTGCTCCAACAGAGCTAAAGGTGTCTTGCATAAAGTGCCCAGGGCAGAAATCCCCAGCCAGGGCACGGTAAATGAGGCACTCTGAAGAGGAGTGACAGAGCATAATATATAACTGTAGAGCCCTTGTTAACCAGGGTGTAGCATGACATGCTTAGAATTAGAAGTATGGTGTGAATAAAGGAGCAACAAATAAGACATTTCAAAAATTGATGGTTAGACACAAAAGTAAGCTACTTGTAGTAAATTGGTCAGCAAATCAAATGTATACACTTCATGATAAGCCACAGATGTTATTTTACCAAATTCTTGCTGTAGTAATCCCAGAGGGTGGACACAGCACTGGTGCTCGGTTCCCACATCAGACAAAGACTGAGGCAGGAGTGGACATGCATCCTGGACTGCTCCTCTGCTAGACCTCCCTGTTATCTCACACACACACACACACACACACACACACACACACACACACACACACACACACACACACACACACACACACACACACACACACACACACACACACACACACACACACACACACACACACCATTTAAAAACACTATGATTTTAAAGGGTTCAAAAACTGAATATCGCAACTAGAAACTGCGCTTACCTTACAAGTTAATTTGAGCAACTCATCCACAAAGGTCCAGTTATCCCCCAGGTTTTTCTGCAGATGAAGATAAATTAATGAGAGACACTTAAAAACAACAACTCACAGTATTCTATATTCATCATAATAGTCTTCAAGAATCAATGTATTGAAAGTGTAGTCTGCCGCTCTGCTCTTTAATGCAGTCTCATGGTTGTGCCGTAAACTGTTGGAAACAACACCAATTCAGTGCAAGGTTCATTTGGTCATTTTGTTGAGACAATGCCCACGAAATGAGGGAATTAGGTTAAGTACAAACACAATATATTGTTGTTAAAACCTTGTTGTTAAAAGGGTTAGTGTTTAAGATGAAACAAATTGCAGTTTTATATGTCAGAAAAATCTTACATAGAAACACTTTTCTGTTCATTTGGAACATCTTTAGGTATCATTATTGCAATTATTAGTTTCTTACCTCATTCTGGACCATCATGCCACTCCGACTATACTGGCCTAGCATTGATAAATGAGTGACCAGCCACCATGTGAATCCTAGAGGGTCCTTACAGTGTGTGGGGAGGCCACTGAACTGCTCAGCAGCAGGTTTTCCTAAAACCAGAGGCCTCAGCAACGAGTTGATGTAGCTCCAGAAAGACTAAAGGGAGCACACATTAGTTAAATACTGTCAGAATCAAAGTTTACTGTGTGACAGAACATGCGTGTATGTTTGTTACCTGTGTGTGCAACTCTTTATTCCTGTGTTCCAGAAGGTACATGAGCAGGACCCACAACTCTTTGGTGCAGGTGCAAAGGTAATGATGGCTGCTCAGCGCCTCTGTAGGCCTCACCTACAAATAAACAGGATCAATTAAACACAGTGAGTTGCCAACTAAAGCTTTATTCTACACTAAAATGTTTTTTGTTGCACATTGCGATGCCTTCTGTGTGCAGCTTCGATCCAGTTTTTGCTAACCAACTACAAAATGTGGCAATTATATGAGAAACACTTAGAATTTCAGCTTAAAAACATAACTCTGAAATACCACTGCTGCATCTAGTGAGATGAAATGAACCACCCACCTTGCTGTATTTGCCCATGGCCAGTCCAGTAAGGTCACACAGCAGACTGCACAGGTGTTCGTCAAACAGGCTGCTATCAGTCAGGTTCTCTCCCGTCAGGTCCACAAACTTGTGGGCGTACACCACCTGGCCTGAAGACAGAATGAGTAAAATTACAAAGAGCCTGTTTCCATCATAATTCAATAGCTCTTTAGTTATTTCCTAGGTGAGAATTCTGCTGCAAACACAAACCCTGCATCTTGTGACCAAGTAGGTGAAGGATCTCCAAAACTGACCAATGGATGTCTAGATGAAGGTGTAGCAAATGCCAGGAGGGAGGTAAAATCTGTAAAAGGAACACAGATTTCTCATTTCAATGTGAAAAGAAGAAAAATCAGCTGGGTGATAAAACTGTAGTCATAAAACCTAATGCTCAGTTGATAATATATAGCCTTTGTACTCTGGTATGCCAGCCCCACATTGTCTGCATCTGTTTTAAATGCTGTCTTTGGGGTTTTTTTCCTTCGGTTTTTAAGCTCCCTAACACCTTTGTAATCAATGCCTTACATTAAATCTCTACTCAAGTTAGATCTAAACAAACCAACTAGCGTTTGGCCGTACCTTTCCGTGATTCTGTATAGTAAAGGCACTTTGAACATTAGCAGGCAGGTCTTTGAGTCGTCCTACGAGGAGAGTGATCCCAAAAAGTTCCTCCAAAAGAGCAGAGGGGAACTGAGCCTCCAGCTCCTCGTAAGGGTGTGACTGAGCTGCATCCAGGGACCTGGAAGGCTGGAGATATCTGAACATATGCAAAAGGGGTATCCAATCAAACATTCAAATAAACAAAAACTCCATGACACCATAATATATTAACATGTTTTTATTAGTTCCAGTGTGACATGAAAATGTGTTAAAATTACCTGTGTAGAAAGACTTTGACATACTGAAGAAATGTAACACATTCTTGCCAGAGTTCTTCTGCTTTATAGTGGAGATTTCCAGCTTGACCTAAAACATCAAAAGGGTGCTGTAGGTAGTACTCATAATATGTCTACGGTATCAGAGATCAGATCACTCTGAAAATGACTATTGTACAGCTCATATATACATATCAAATACATTCAAATTGTTCATAAAAATATATATATAGAAAACAACTCTCTAGAAATTATGGGATTTAATTTGCAGAATAATTATTTTTATTTATTCTGGACATTTCATTCTTTAACCCTCTCAAGGCAGGCGTTGCCGATTTGCAACAGTTAAAAACTAACAACCTGATTACCCCACATACATATTTTATGAGTTGTTTTTTTTACTCAGAAGTACCACTGCAGGACTTGGTTGTGCATTAGCAACAAAAAGTTTAATTTGAGCCTGAGAGGGTTAACATATTTGAAGCCCTCGGTAATTCCTACACTTATTTCACTTGATTTAACTAGTTTTTATCACTCTCCTACAAGCTGATAAGCTGATCAGACCATTTTCTGTCCTCACATAATATGCCTTAACTAGGATTAAAAATCTGATCCAAGTTCCAAAGGGGTTGACAGAACCTGCATAAAAATGTTTCAAATCTTTTTTCTGCTAATTATATAAACAAGCAATGCACATAAACAACCTGTATATCCAACTAATACACAAACTATGCCTATGTAAGCAAACAGTGGCTTACTGTGCGAACAAAATACTGACAATAAACTAAAAGACTGTTAGTTGGACTAATGATTACACAGACTTACCAAAGTCATTTGAGTTGGACTTAACTAAAGTCTCCAACTTGTAAATCCGTTGTCTGAAACATAACACAGAACAGAAGAGACCCTGTAAATGGATATGAAGGATGTCTTTTTCAATAATGTATCAGGAATATATATGAAATATTTTAAAGAATGATTTCATGACCACACTTTTGCTGCCGTGGAAAAGAATTAAGTGGTAGAAACAACAGATTTTAACTCTTTCCTTTATAAAGATGATATCTGATGACTTCCCATAACAACATGTTTTGTTGCTTCATTACATATCAGTAAAGGTTTTCACAATGATTAGAATAGTATCAGGGTTTTTCCAAAGGTAGCTGCATAGGCAAAGACCACCCTCACTAACTCTCAATACACACCCAGTCATTTCTATAAGGAGGCGTCAAACAACCGCTCAGTTCAGAAGACAGCTCCTAGGTTAATTCTAATAGGCTTTCAAAGGGTAAAGAGTTAAAGCAGACTGAAATAACGTATGCTTTACATCATGCCTTACCTGAAGAGGCCAAACAGTAGTTTTGTAGATTCCACCAGTGCTGTCTCTGTCACCCAGGAGAAGCCAAAGATGTCCACTGTGTCCGTCTCATATTCTGCAGGGGCTGGGTCAAGACGCAAGAGTAGCCTGGAGTGGATGCAATGACTGCAGTGAGATTTTAAAGCTTTTCTCCTAGTGGAACTTTAGCAGCTACAACATCACAGGGGAGGTAAATGGAATTACATTTGAGGTGTTATAAGTACAAAAAACTGACCTCTGAATAAATTACACAGAAAAATGACCGATTTTATAAAAGACTGTTCTTACTGACAGCATTTCTCAGGCACAAAATAGTGCCAGACAATTTTGTACGATTACAGTCAGCTGGCAGAAGGTAATTATACCGTTTCAAGGAGCCTCTAACAACGTATCCCTCTGTGGAAAGTACTCCAGCGGGATCATCTTTTACATCAGAGCAGCAGAAACACGGTGGTCGAACTGGAGCCAGGTCACATAGACTGTCTCCTGCAAATGGGGAAACTGGCGGGGTGAGGGACTGGCTGAAGTCATCTGACATGGTGTCAGTGCAGAATCAATTTGACCTGAAATGACCAAAAAATAAATAAAGAAATCACAGCGCAAAATACTGAGAGAATGCTTTTTTGTCAGTGGTTTGCAAAACTGTGTTCATATGTAAATATTCAACAAGTTATTCACAATTACACTGGGATGATGTATAATTTAATACCACATACAATTTAAACAAAAGGGTTTCACAGCAATATTTTAGCATTTTACTTTGTAAGTACAAATGTACCTTACAGTACATTTGTACTTACATACAAGTACTGGTACTCAACGCAGAGCATACAAAACTACATCTAATTTTGCAGAGTTGTGCACAATTAGATGTAGTTTTAAAGGAAACATGAGCAGAAAGCAGGGAAAAAATATCTTTGGAGCAACATAAATGAATTTATTGAATGTATAAGTGACGGGCATGTATGTTATTGCATATAGCTAGCCAACGAACAAGTACTTCACAATGGATCCGACATGAGAGTATAAAACATTTCATAGAAGTTACGAAGTGCAAATTTAACACTTAACGTATCTACATTATACGCTTTATGCATGATAATGCTAGCGTTAACTTTCTAGCATACGCTGTGCCGACACGACAGCACAGTTAAGTCAAACAAAACTATTTTTAACAGGCAAACTAAAGACAGAAAAGCCTCCAAAAACAACTGTTAATGAAATATGAACTAACCTGTTAGTTCGGCTTCTTGTATATTTAGTAGTTTGTGAATTTTACTTCCCAGTATTCATCGCTGTTTGTGTTTTCAGCCGGTCCCGCGCGCTCACACTACGCAGGCGCACACTCGCTCCACGCCCGATGATTGGTCCGAAGTTTCCTACTGGGAGGAACCTAATCCTTTGACAGACACACAACAAGAGGTCTCACTGCTAAGCGCTTCCTCTGTCGCAATGTCTCTCCGGGCAGCTTTTAAGATATTTAGAATTGTAGTTGTTTTATAGTCGGTTCAGCAGCTGTATTTATCGTGAGTTGTATTAAAGAGCAACCTGAACTTCCTCTGTATACCACTAACAGCGCTGAGCTCTCTCATTAAACAAATAAAATAATTACATTCAGTTTCTTCTCGGTCTTTGTTAAGACATACACGCTAACTTGAAATTAAGTTTACATAACAGATGTTAAATACAGACTCGGGAAAACAATACTATGTGGATATATGAAAAAATATTTAGAGCATTATCGTCATAGCATGTATGTGCGTACACAGTTGCTCACAAAAAAGCACTGAACCAAAGCACCTGTTCCGTGCCGTGACTTTTCCCCGGGATTTGTCAAGTCACTTGTCCCCCTCGGTCCCACTGTCGGGGTTCCGCCCAAATGAATACAAAATAATGGACCGTATGAAAAAGAATTTAAAGCAGGCTAACCCTAATTTCCATATGCAGATCTGTCTCTCCCAACAGTCCCTCTCGCCATCACACCATTTCTTGCATTCTAATGCATTCTCACATCTTTACAAAATCCCCCCTTCCGCCACACGCCGTGGATGTGCTCGTTTTGCCGACTTACAAAATCGTTATTTCTGCACGTTTGACTTGTTCTGTGAGAAGGTGCTCTGTAGATGCGGTGTTTTGCATGCTCTAATTTGCATCTTTTATTACGAAGAGTAAAAAAAAATGGACGCGTCGGAATTTTTCTTTTTTCTCCACGATGCATCGACCTGCCGTTCTGCTTTCAACAGGAGGCAGTCCGTCTGTCTAAGGGCTCTGTCGCCTGGATGGGAAAGGTAAGAGCTTTCTTTTCTTCCTACTCTACAAACCCGTTCTATCCTTTCACAGCTCCGTGTTGCATGGAGGGAGTGAGAGTTGAACCCCCACTCCCTCCTCCCGTCTTTCTCAGATGTAGCCTCGTTTCCAGGCTTTGATGCACTGGACCAGTTTGGGTGTTTTGTTGTTTTTTGTGCTTTTGCTGTGTCTCTCTGTGTGTGTGTGTGTGTGTGTGTGGGGGGGGTCACTAAAATTCAAGACCCGAGGCTAACAGTGTGAGAACCTTAAACTATACTCACATCAGTTCTCTGGATGCATTTATTAATCCACATCATCCTCAGTTAATAGCAGCGAACTCTGAAAAGGATTTGGTGCTTGTAATGGATGCAGTGGGACATTATTATGTTAAGGTGATAACCTGGTGTTGTAATTACCTGCATCCTTTTGAGGCTTCCAGATAGACTTAATGAACTGTGTGTAAAGGAGAGAACACTGTTGCCAACATATGGATAACTAGAGGCAGACTGCTACAGAAGCAACTGGAAGCAACATCTGCTGAAAATGTTCCACACTGTAAAACGAAATAATGGCCATAGCCATGCAGCACTACAGGTGTCCCCCATTTATGTCTGACTAGCCCCCATGCATGATGTAGCTGGGTGGAGCTATGCTGATAATATAGGTGTTTTTTTTTTTCATTAGTCAACGTTTTTAATATAAGGAGGAAAAGTAAAAACCTGTCATTAATATTATTGATTGTTTAGTTCCGTTTGCGACTCCTTTCATAAAAAGGTGAACAGAATGCAATAATTTCCAATTTGCCCAAAACTATATTTCATTTTTTAAATGCACAAAAGGTATATTAAACATTTAAATGTTGAAATCTATGGTAATTTTCATGGTTCCAAAAAAAGTTGCAAAAGAGTTTGGACAAGGCCATGTGCTCCATTAACTGCTCTTTGTTTGGGAACTAAGGAGACCAGCTGCTGTAGTTTTCATTTAACCATCCATCCATTTAACCACTTTTTCAAGTTCAGGGTCACAATGAACCTGGAGTATATCCTGACTGTGCATGCTGGACAGGTTGCCAGTCCATCACAGAATCAGAGTAGCCCCCGTTGTAGTTGTACAAGTAAAATATTTTTCCATCCTTGCTTGAGACATGATTTTAAGCACTCAAATGTTTTGGACTTCCTCTGCAGGATTTTTAATTTCATAGGAAACCAGTTATTTTCACCTGGACTCCTTTACTACCGATCTCCGTACAGAATGCTGTCTGGTTATGTCTTGAAAAACAAAGAAGAGGTAGGAGAAAAACGCTTCAACCATGTTATGAGTATTGACTCTGTATATTTTTTTGACACTTGCAACTTCCCTTTGGCAAGATAAGTGTTTGAAATGGGGAAACCAACAGCCAGCTGATCAGAGCAGAGTCTGGAAGAGACTAAATGAGTACATGAATAACTAGACAGATGTTTTGGAAATATGTTTATATTTTGAATGCCTGAAATAATATTGGATATATTGGAAAACTGTTTTTTTGTTTTGTTTTTGTTTTTGTATCCCACCAAATATTAGTATAGGCATCAGTTTTTAATGTCCAGAGTTCATCAGTTTCTTTGACCTTGTATATAGAAATTCTTTGATAGTGCTCTTATTTTCCAAACTATGTTGAGAAACATTATCATTAAATTGTTGAAGTATCTGCCTCCACAGTATTTGTTTGTCAGTGATAAAAATGGAGCACCCGTCCACAAACGCACTACAAGGTCAGAAGTTACGGTCAGCTGTAGTTCAGCTGCTGCAGGGGTTTAAGTCTTGCTCAAGGACTCCTTATATTACAGCCTGGCATTTGCTAAACACTGGAAAATTGCTAGCCTGCCTCTCTCCACGGACAACAAAATCTGTCCAATATGACTTGTAAAGCTTTACAAGTCTGCTTTATCCATATGAACGTAAGATTCTGGAGTATTTTCAGGGCAATGTACAAAAAGAGGAAAAATATTTAACAACATTTGCATATGTGTTGCCATTTTGCTGATGGCTCGAGATGGGGTTGATTATTGTGGCTCAGTTTTTATTGCGTTTGTTCTCTTGACTCATGACAGAAAGAACATTATTCTACTGTAAAGCCATTGTAAAATTGAGACATTGCCCCCCCCCCCCCCCCCCCTCGCTCTCTACCAACATGTCCCCTGGGCAATATTACTATGGTAATATACTAATGTTAAACACTCTAAGTAGACATGGTGTTTAAGTCTGACCTTAAAACGGCCATCTAAAAAGTTTGGTTGGAGCGATAATGTGGACATTGTGAAATAATATTATCCTGTGACCAGTAGTTTGACCTCGGAAAATCATGAACAGTTTTACCATTAACGCCTTCTCTTTAAGGAGGGTAGTCAGAGGACTGTAATGACTTTGCATAATGAGTTACACTTTTTTCCCCTCATTGGGTCTGCTTTCTAAAAGATCTCTGTATTGTACAGGAGAGAGTGCTAGTCTCTTTTATCTCTAGAAAAAAAAAACCTTGTGGCTACAGTTTGATCAATTAAACTCCTGAAAGGACCCCCCTCCTCCCTTTCTTTCCTCTGCCTGAGAGGAATATAAAGTTATCAGTCTTCCCAAGCGATATGAGGACGGAAATAAGTAGTTTGTCTATAAAAATGTCCAGGTACTTTATCAGCGTCCCAGTAGGCCCCGAGGCCCTGACACTGTTCAATGTGGCTCCCCTGTACTCCAGTCTCACATGAGCCCTCTTTTTTCCCTCCTCCCTCTCCCCCTGTCTACTTTGTCTCTGCCCAGGGCTGGTTACTCGTTGGGTGGGGTGTTCGCTCCCGGCCCCGCACCTCAGTGGGATTGACTGGGGCTCGAGCCCCAAGTGAGGTTATCGATTTCAATCAGTGGCTCGGGAGATAGGAGCTGAATGATGCTGCAGACTTTAAACAGTGGTCAGCTGCATTGTTTGTTGTTTGGGGTGGGGGCGAAAAACGCTGCAGGAGGAGGCACTTTGACGAGGAGTCAGATAAACACACAAACAGAATCACTCATAGACGGAGATGTCTTAATCGTCTGGTTCAGAGTTTTGCTGCATCTTAGCGGGTGCATTTCTCAAAGTAAAGAGGCTGAAAGAATTGATGAAGAAGTAGAAAGATTTTTTTCAACCACAGATGCTGCACATTAACACTATTAGATACCGGCACTGCAAGTGATAACGTTGGATTATTGTTTTTGCGCATAAAACAAATCATTGTTAAGAATTCCCATCACGATTCTCAAGAAGGGATTTAAAAGAACCGCTTGTTTTGTTCATCAGGCTTCCAAAAAGTCCGATATATTTTGTTCTATGTCTTGCGTGCACTATTTTTAAGCATTGTTTGCATAACGCGTGGCTTAAAATGATTCCTCCTTACTCAACTAGTCGCTTGTATAATAGGAGCAGCTGTATTTAGAAGCAACCTTTTAGAGTTTAGGAGCTCTTTGCACGGGCAGCAGACATACGCGCTGGAAACAGCACTTTGCCTGATTGCGTTTCTAATTGCATTTAATGTAAGCTAATGTATAAAACTGAAAAATGGCCTACTTGGCAGATCAACAGTAAATGTTGATTGTGTAATGTGGTGAAAGGACAGGGAGTTTAAGCAATTAATATTCTTCAACGCGGCATTCGTCCAGCAGTACATCGGCTGTTTTAGTCTTTCAGTAGATGCTGTTCAAGAGCAACGTGGCAACTTTTTTTTTTGTTCCATCATTGTTCACAGGAAAAGTACGAGCATAAAGACAGACTGATAAAGTTCCTGTTTTGCTTAAAGAGGGAAGTTAGTTCACGCAATGAGGGCACTGCAGTGTTTTCTGCTCTCAGAAGCATTTGCATCAAGGCCAGGAGATTAAACGTGTGGGTTGGGAACTGGAGAGAGTGTGTTGTCTCGCTTGGGGCCCCCGATGCCAGAGTTCTAGCTTTCATCGCACAGGGTGAAAGATAACTCCTGGACGTTTCACTCTGTGTGGCTACAGGTGGGTGGTTCACATGCTGTAGGTGGCAGCCTCGGTGGAATTCACGCAGAAGTACAGAGGAGGTGGCTGTGGGCAAATTGTTTCACAATTGCCAATGTTCAATACTCTGTACTGAGATGCAGAATCCTAAACTGTGTCAACTCATTTGTGTAGTTAGATGGTATATGAAGTGTTATGATAATATGTAAAAAAAAGAAAAGAAAAGAAAAAAGTAGGTGTTTGGGTTTGTTTTGTTGCATGTATATAATTGCAGATTTTAGATATTACAAAGATCCAGTGAAGAGCACGGGTATGCGAAATAACCTTAGGTGGTATTTTGAAAGAGAAAAATGATGCCTGACATTAAAGGGCGGAAACAACTTTTTGATCAAATAATTAGTGGGCTTGCCAAAAATGTACTCTGTCATTTGTGCTTTCAAAATGACACCAAAACCGATACACAAATACAATCTGATTATTTTGTAGGTTTGACTGACATTGAAGACTTCAGGCAAGGTGTCTGCTTAAAACATTATGTAATGTAGCACTCTGGGCTGATCCCTACACAGTGCACTAAAACATGCATAATTTCCAAGTTTCTATTTTTTTATTTTTTTATTTTTTTATTTTTTTGGGAAAAAAGAAAATATGGATCTAATTCTCACAGATATTCTCGTTAAAGGCTCCATGTTCACTGCGTTTGTGCTGGTGCTGGGCTGCCTGCTGCAGAGGAACCTAGTGACCACAGAGGGGCACCGTGGGACCAACTGCCTCATCTTCTATGCAGTGCAAATGGACGGAGGCACCAGAGCTGCCAAAGCTCTGGCTGAGCAGCATGGACTGGAGTTTGTACAACGGGTCAGTGCATGTTTAAAATCTCTTTGTTACTCCAACCTCAGGGCCTGCAATTTACATTTTTTAAATCTGGATTCTAAGATTTCTTTTATTTTGTTTTATTTAAGAGCTGCCAACGAGCTGACTTCTATTTCCTATTTGAGGGATATCTGACTTTCATCAAATTATAGCAGCATTTGTGAATATTTCATATCTGATCAAAGATGCTTGGAGTGGGCTGGCCGCACAGTGTAACACACACACACACGTATAAAAAGACACATCTATGCTCCCAAACAGGCACACACGCCTCTCTTTCCCCTGAAACCCCCACTTCCCTACTCAGTATGTGAATAGGCTCAGTGTGTAAGTCTTTAGAAATTATTGGGTCTTTAACCATTTTCACAAGTTTTAATCTGTGATGCTACAATCTTTCTGATTAAGACACATCTGTGCTTTAAAGGTTACTTTAGTTATTGAGTCTCAGACTGTGTCAGCTCCATCAAAAAGTTCCCAGCTACACTGAAATAAAAAATGAAATAAATAAATATTAAAAAAAAACAAGGGCTCGGAGCTGGTCTCGGTTAGGTGCAGTACAGAGGTTTTGCCTTTTTTGTTTGGAGCGAGTTCAAAGAGGGGGTTCAAGGGTGTAAGAGATTTCGAAATGAACCTCGTCTGATTCTCTTCACTGTGAATGTTTCATGAAAGATTCTCAGCGGAGAGAAATTTAAAAGGTAAGAACTTTTATGAATCGACTCCCATTCCTGCTGTGCGCTGTTATATTCAGGATTTTAAAAGGGATTTTGTTTAACTTGTGCTTTTCAAATGTAAAGTCTGACTAATCCAAAAAAAATGTTATAAACACATAGTTGAAGTGGTTCACTGTAAAAATCGTAATATATTATATATTACATGCATTTAACAGCATATTGACAGTTTCATTGTAAATAATGAAAAAAATACTGAAATCGTGAATTTTTAGATCTAGAATATTTACAACTGTTACTGTTCGATATATAATTATAGAAATCAGACCAAAATATTAGTCTTACTTAAGACTCCATTTTTCTTATTTTTTGTGATTTGAAGTTATTGATAAGGGATAAGGGTAGGGTGTGTGTGTGTGTGTGCATTTTGGCATTATTGATAGCAGTCAGTTGGAGTGTCCGCTGGCCTGGTGTGAGGCTGTTTGCAGCACTGGCTCCAGGGAACATGGACGCGAGCTCATTTCAACCTTGGCCCTGCTGCCTCTGCTGCTGCCGCCTGGATCATGAATAAAACATCTCTTTGACCTTTATCAGGAGTGTATTGGACAGTCCACCCCCGTCTCTGTCTTTCTCTCTGCCTGTCTCTCTCTCTCCCTCTCTCATTGTCCCTCATGTATACCCACAAACACCTCTTGTTTTTTCCTGCATTGTTTTCTCCTCTTTTAGACACTAATGATGCACTAATTTTTTAATCTATTTACATAAACTTATTGTATTTGTGCATATGCACAGTTCAGTGAGGAAAAAAAACAAAACATATTTTCTATATGTGTCGTTGAGTTCAGCACCCATAGTCTGGTCATTCAAATTAAGGGGTGCTGGAGCTTTGATGCCCTGGTGTAAGCCTACAGTGGCAGTCTGTTGTCAAGGATTTACACTAATTGTGTGTTTCTGTGTTAATAAGTCGTCCATCCCAGCAACACCAAAACCCAGACAAGAGCCTTCTACAACCCCCACTTTCCCCATCCCCTCAGGTCCAATCTGCTGACTGGCTTCTTTTACCTGTCTGTCGCCAGAGGCTGATGCTAAATGTCACTGACACTAAATCGCCTTTGTTAAGTCAAACCTATTTTAATTGTGTCACCAGTGATTTGCGCATTCTGTGCTGCAAATAAAGTGTATCAAGAAGAAGCAGGGGCTTCACATTTTCCTGTGAGATATATATATATACATGTTATTTAATTTTTTTGAAAACACTGACGTGGAATAAAAAGTGTGACAAGCCCAGTGCCAGCTTGGGAGGATTGTGATGTCTGCTGGCATTCCAGCAGTAATACTGCATGAGTGGAATGGGAATCAAATGTCTCCATGCTGGCACTCAACATATTGTTGGTCCCTTTGATTTAGTGTACAGCATCCAGGAAAATGTCATCGCATGTCTCCATTGTGCAGACTTGACATATCCATTTTGCAACTGTAAAATACAAAGAAAAACAAAAGCAAAATACCCGAGATGATGTCTTTATGCCACACGGACAGATTTACCATCATCCATTGCAGTTGCTTTTTGCAGGTGTCCCTCTTTTTTTCTTTTTACCAGACATACCTAAGCATTTCCTGTCACTTTTTGCGATTCTTAAGCGTGTCTAAGTGATAGAGTCGATCCATTCACATTTATATAATGCCTTACGCATTTGCTCATTTGGGAGGCTTTAAAGATGGGCTATAGTTTGTCAACAATGCTTGAAATTAAATGGCAAATCAGCTCATTCCCAATTAGATGAGATGCAGTGAAATGTAGCAAAATATAATAAACGACGCGCATTCAGAGACTCCTGTCACACAATGGTGAGTCTTTTCGCTCCAACCAAGGCGGCGGCGGTGTAACCCACTCATTACAAAGCCGAGAGAAAGAGCTGCTCTGTGTAGACAGGTAATGGCAGCCATCACAGGTGCAGAGTTACACACACACACACACACACACACACACACACACACACAGGCACAGAAAAAAAGAGACCCTGATCACGATCTAAAATAGATGATTTTCTGTTTCGCTTTATGTCGACACAAAACAGCGTCGCAGCGACTTGATATTACACGCTGATAAAGCTCGCAGGCTTACTCACAATGCAGCCAACCCAGTCTTCATGATACTGCATTGTTTACAGGTATTATTTCTTGCTTACTTAAGAGTTTGCAAATCCGATTAAAGCCAGATTAGTTCTATGTTTTGCATTGCTTTTATTTTAGCTGAGATCACTGCTTCGACAATTAAGTGCCTGTCCCATGTTAATGTGGTGTGTCTGTGTGTGTGTGTGTGTGTGTGTGAGAAAGGGTTTTGTCTTGAACTCTGACTTCAGGAAGTCCCCGGTCTCCAACCAATGGTAAAAGGCCTCCCAGATTCCCCTTCTCTCCAGTGAGGTGGAATACTGCCGGCAGATTACCATATCATTACCATATCATTAGCATAACATTACCGCTGCACAGCTTGGCTCGCTGTCTTCGGACGTGCTATCAGCTCATCGAGAGATTCAATCCCCCAATCCGCTCCCTGCTTCCACCCTCCCCTCCTCTCTCCTCTTCCCCCCCCCCCCTCCCTCCCCTGCCTCTGTACACAGAGGTGTGTTTTCCATCTGAGTAAAGCAGATGTAATTGAGGTAGAGCACTGGATTTACCGGCTAAATGAAATCACACAAACGCTTCGCGATCAGCCGGGGCCGCTGTCGTACACATTCAGAGAGCTCCCTCTCCGAAACCTCGCAGTGCTGCACCCAATTCAGAATTTTCTAATATCCTCTCAGAAATAGCCTCAGTCAGATGCTAAGCTATGTCAAGCCTTACTCTGGCTGGATTACTCTAGGCTGTTATATTATGACCAGGTGTGTGTGTGTGTGTGTGTTGGGCCAAAAGGGAAAAAAAAAAAAAGGCAGACCTGCCACCATCTTCTACCTCGCCCCTTCCTCTCCCTTTTCTGTACCGTAGGGCACTCGGGGGCACCGAAAGGGACACCAATCCTCTAATGGTTGTGAGCAAGGGCCCATTCCATTAGTCAGGGGGCCCGGAGTTCATCGCTGCTCCTCAGCGTGAGGAGGGTGGAGGAAGCGAAATGGAAGCAGGTGTTGGCCGGGGGCAACACAGAGGGCAACTCAGCACCAGCTGCATGCTGGGAAACGCAGCCCCCCACCACTCATCTCCACTCCTTCTCCGCCTATTTCTATTTCCTCATCCAAGTACAGCGCGCACACCTTGTTCATACAGAGCACACACACACACACACACACACACACTGACTTCCTATCACCCGCTTTTGTCCCCCAATTTCATTCATTCCAGTAAGCTTTTCTCCATTTTCCTTATCTCTCTCTTTCTCTCTCTCAGCCTCACACACTCATTCACTCTCGCCTATCTCCATCTCTTTCATTTTCTCTCTCTCTCATCCTCTCTCTCTCTCCCCTTGCTTACCACCCAGCCCCTCCCCTCGCTCCATCTTCACACATACCTCACTCTGATTTGTAAATGGAGAGAGGACTTGTATGAGGAATATGTGGAGAAGATGTGCTTTCCATCCCAGCTGGGAAACTCTGGAGGGAGACGAGCGCAGAGAAGAAGAAAAAGAAGCAGAAGAAGAAGTTGAAGAAGGAGGGGGCTGAAATTATGTTACCACCTCCTCGCTTGCTCTCTCTCTCTCTCTCTCTCTCTCTCTCTCTCTCTCTCTCTCTGTGTCTGTCGCTCTCTCTCTCTGTGTCTGTCGCTCTCTCTCTGTGGGCTTAGATGATGTATGGCTGCAAAGGCCACATGTTGGCCATGTGATGGATTAAAGCACTTTGTAGGAAAATTACTAAGAGCGCCTCGGCACATCCGAGTCTAGCCCTTAATAAAACTCTCTTCAATATTGAAATGGAGAGAGAGAGAGGGAAATACAGAGAGATAAAGAAGATAAAGGACAGTGGTGGATGAGAGCGGGGAGTGGGGCGTGCCAGAAGCCCACAAACACCCTCACACACACAATGCTCTTGTAGGTGATATGAAAAATTCCGAAATGTTGATAAAATTGCATGTTTTGAAGCTTTACCGTTTGATTTTACTTTGAGGTATTTGTTTTGTCCTTATCCATAAATAGAGCTGAAAAAAAAGACATAAATGAAAGCAGAGCAGATGTTATGAAGCGCTTGTTTTTCTTACATGCTTTGCGGATGAACTTTCAGGACATGCTTTCCACTTACCGCTGCTGTGGAAAACATCGTCTGGTGCTGTTTTTGCAATTTTTGCCTTTTAGTAAAAATGAGAACCTGAGACAGCAGAAGAATCCCGTTTAGACGTGCGCAATAGGACAGAAGTGCACATGAGTTCAAATTTTCAGAAAGCACATTATTGTTGAAGCACTTTCTGCTTTTTTTTTTTATAGGTCATCAGAATATATGCCTCACATTTAAAATCTATGCAATGATCAAAAAAGCCTCTTTTTTTGGACTGTTTAACCCTCTTTTTAATAGTTATTACATATCGAAACATTAGCAGTGAACTTGGTGTCACTTTTTATTAAATTGTGGTTAAATTGGAGCCTATAACCAGCAAAATACAGTCATAATTGTAACCACCTAGGAGTTAATTTTCTTCCAACCTTATACTATATAAAACCCTGTGGTAACTCCTAGATGCGTTATCGTTTAAAAACTCATCAGTCCCAATATATTTCCTTTTTAAGATGGACAGTAAAAATCCCTCCACCCCCCTCCACTCGTTTCTATCATTTCGTTTGCTGCCAATACTGTAACCAACAAGGCTTAACTGCTCACCCCATTTAGCCCCTAGCATCCCCCTTCCATCGCCCTCCCATCTCTCCTTTTTCTGCTTTTCCATAGTTGAGGCTGTGGAGGCCACAGCCCCTGTAGGGCTGTTAGTGTACACACCAGCTGCTGTTTTCTCCATAGGGTGGACTGCCTCACGTGGCTCTCACACACTGCTTCAGTGGCTCTTGATGTCTGTGTTTGTTTTTGTTTATCCTTCATGCCCCCCCCCCCCCCACCCCCCATCCCTCCCTCCCTCCATTGCTGTTTCTCTGTTTGTCTGCTGGAGGCTGCCAGCAACAGTGAGCCACGCAGATCCTGTGGATGCTTCAGCACCAAGAAGACTCAGAGTCTGAACTGCAACCAGAAGCTCTGTTGTACACCACAGTTATGACAGGATATGTTTTTGGGTGGACATGTATTCTGTCTCTTTCTTGGACTTGTAGTAGCCATTATGTATTTTTAGTTACAGTGACCTGTAAATGAGTGTGAACTTGTAACATTGAGATAATTACAGTAATTATAATAGCTGACTCTGTATGTGGTAGGGCTGCTGCAGTGTGAGTCTCTGTGTTTCTCACGCTGTGCATACACACAATGTAGAGTCTGAGCCACATTAGCAGAGCAGTCGGAGCCGAGGGCCTAGTTCCTGTAGTTACTTGTGCAATATGCCCAAAATGAACTTGAGGCGTAAAAATACGCTCAGGCTTTACAAGTGTAAAATACAAGCTGTTATTACTCAGCTGCTTCCTGGTGCTACAAAACCGCAGCCCTAAGGCTGTTAAACATATGTCCCAAATGCTGCAAAAGCAGCTTAAAAATAAATATAAGTTTTTTTTCCCCCCAATATTCTATCTTAGCATTGCTTTGGAGTCCGCTTTCTGACCCCCCCATGATATAAATCCAGCATTCGTGTGCCTAGTTTTGTGTTTGTGTCACCAGTTCCATTTGGAAGTTTTCGTGTAGACCACCACGTTTAGTAGCTAACTTGACCGAAGGAAACTGGATTGCTTTGAGTTGTTTAAAGACATTTCACCTCTCATCCAAGAATCTTCTTCAGTTTCAAAACCAAAAGGTGGAGAGTCCCAGGTATTTAAGCCCTGCTTGGGATTGTCCCAGGGAGGAGGTGGTTGTTGATCCACTATTAATCACGTGTGTCACCACATGAGCCAAGGCGTAAAATAGGCGTGGGAGATTACCACCAGAGATTTTGTGTGAAACCACTCTGTGAGCGTGCGCCACCTAATCATGTGACCTATTGAGGTCATCTCATGCATGTTATGATACCAAGGACTCGCCACCTTTTGGTTGTAGAACTGAAGAAGTTTCTTGGATCTTCAAACATGTTATAGAAGTCTATTTACCTTTTGTCAAGCTCTTAAGACTACCATGACCTGGATGACTGACTGACATGCTCGTCCTCTGTTTGTAGTTGTAACTCACACTGTAAGCCTTTAAAATAGAAAACAAAAGACAAAAAACAGCATGCTGAGGTGAAGATGCTAAGATTTTCATTGGGAGAGAACAGAATGGATTCGATTATAAGTTAGTACAGTGGATATACTGGAGACCGGATCTTTAAGATGGAGCTGCAACACAAGAGGAAAAGAGGAAGACCTCAGGGAAGATTCATGGATGTAGTGAAGGAGCACATGCAGAGGGCTGGTGTGACAGAAGAGAGTACTAACGATGGGGTGAGATGGAGGCAGATGATCTGCTGCAACGCCTAAAGTGAGCAGCTAAAAGAATTTTGTTGTCGTTGTCTTTTATTTTATTGAAGCAATTCTTCTCTGCTTGTAGTTTATCTTGAACTTTTGACTGGTACAAACAAGAGTTCTCCAACTGCTTGTCCACTTCTGCTAATTACGACATAAAGCAGCAATTGCATGTTACATTTTACTCCATTAGAAACATAACAGTTAATTTCTCAACATGAGTAACAGTTATATGATATATCTGTTATTTTTATGCTTAGCCTACTTATGAAATCTGGTAAGCTTTAAGCTTGGCAAACCTTTAGCTTTTAGCTTGTGTTAGCTTGCCATCAGGTCAATTCAGCAGGAAGTCCAGAACACATTAGTCAGTGACTAACTTGTGATGGGCATCATTGTCACTTATGTCTACTTTAATTACATCAGTCATAAAAACGCAGCTTTTCATGGACCGATTTGACTTCAATAAAGGTTATTAAAGAAAATAAATTAATGGATCATTTATTTCAAAACTCCTCAAGTAAACATTAAAAAAAGAGTTTGGCTTTTATTAAAAAAAATAATATTAAGCACAGCTTCCAAAGAACAAAAGACAGTGCAAGTATTACAGTACCTGCAGCTTTTGAGCTTTGGTATTTTGTTTCACAGCACTTTAAATCTGCTTGTTGCTTTCAAATGTTGTTTTGATTTTAAGGCTGGAGCCTTTCAATCATATGCAGCACAGTATGCTGATCTGAGTTGACACTCGAGGAGCGAGTACAGGCATTTCTAACACAGAAGAATCAATCAAAAAATCAAATAAACTCAGATATGGAGAGATATATGAGACAGTAGCACTACGGTAACTCAGCAATACAATGAAAGGCTATAACACAAAAACCCTCCGCCTCACGTAATAAGCAACTGTGCTTGCACCACAAAAGTAGTGGGTTTTTTTTAAAGCAACAGGCTCGTTTGATACTGAGTCCATTTTTGTGATGTTATAAAGTTGCTTTTGTTTAAATCAGTACTTTGAACTGTTGAAATCTTTTCACTGGTTCTCAGCGCAAAAGTGAGAGTTTAATTAAAGCTGAAAGAGAATCCAGCAGCTGCGTGACAGAGTTATTCAGTGGGTGTGATTAGAGAGCACTTCAAGTGTCACTGTTTTATACAGACTTTACTTTTTTTCTGTCTTGATTAATAATACTTTATAATGTATGTATATATATACACACACACACACACACACACACACATATATATATATATATATATATATATATATATATATATATATATATATATATATATATATATATATATATATATATACACACACACACATATATATACATATGTGTGTGTGTGTGTATGTATATATATATATATATATATATATATATATATATATATATATATATATATATATATATATATATATATGTGTGTGTGTGTGTGTGTGTGTGTGTATGTATATATATATATATATATATATATATATATATATATATATATATATATATATATATATATTTATATGTATATGTATATATGTGTGTGTGTGTATATATACATACATATATATATATATATATATATATATATATGTGTGTGTGTGTGTGTATATATATATATATATATATATATATATATATATATATATATATATATATATATATATATATATATATATATATATATATATATATATATATATATATATATATATATATATATATATATATATATATATATATATATATATGTATATATATATATATGTATATATATATATATATGTGTGTGTGTGTGTATATATACATACATATATATATATATATATATATATATATATATATATATATATATATATATATATGTGTGTGTGTATATATATATATATATATATATATATATATATATATATATATATATCCTGATACAAGGAAAAGTTGTAGATTTTTGCTCTTTATCGCAATTGTTTGATATACAAGACATGCAATTTTGAGTTTATTGAGTATTTTTTTAGTAGTAGCAATTTGCCGTGCAGCTATGCGTTCTTTATGGTGTTTATATTTTCACCATGCAGGTCAGATTACCTTGGGAACTCTAAACAATGCCCAATACTTTATGTTAATGTTTTTGTCAGTATTCCAGATCTTTTTGTTTTTTCCAGTAATCACTGATATCGCCAAGTTAATGCTGTTCACACAAGATCGTATTAAAGTCTGCATAATGATGAGGCTGTGCTGGATGAAAGGATCAAGCACAGGACTTTCTCAAACAAGGCTTTGTGTCCCATGTGAAAACAGTTATTATTATTATTATTATTATTATTATTGGACTTGTGCGTGCTCTTGTAATTGTCAGCTTTCAGCTTGCAGTTATGATTGAGTTTAGGAAAAAATCCTGGTTTTTAATGGCAAACAGAGTGTTAACCACAAACTGAACAGCAGAGTTTGGCTTTATGGCACAAATGACTGTAAAAGTGACTGAAAACTTTTCCCATGTGCATTTTTTCCCTGAGTTGCTACGCTGTGACATCACAAAAATGTGATGATCAATTCCAGTGATGGCAAATCGGATTATGATGATGATCAGACTGACTGACAGGACTATACTCTGAGACTTTAGTGGTGGAGAACTTTTTGCAGGGTCATAAAGTAGGCCAACGTGGTATCTACAGTTTTCAGTATTGCAATAATTATGCAACTTGTATTAAATATATACAATGAGTGTATTGCATACACACCTTCTATGATTTTCTGGTACAAAAGGTACACAGCGAATAGAGAGCCACAGATCCAGAGCCTTTAGGTCAACAGGAGGAGGTGTGTCAGATAATGCTACAGTTCATATGACACATGAACTTAAATAAAAATTCAAATGTGCTTGATATGAATTGATTTGCGGTTCTTGAAAAATCATAGGTGTGGTCTCCTTGGTTTTTATATATTATGTTATCTGAGGTTTTCTGCACATTTTACCTCATGTGGGAAAATATTCATTTACTTGTCCCCATTCATCAGGGCTGTGGTTTCTTATTCTTTTTTTGCAAGAGGTGCAACAGCATGCTTTTCTTTAATGCAGTTCAATTCAGTTTTATTTATATAGCGCCAAATCACAACAGACGCCTGAAGGTGCTTCATATTGTAAAGTAAAGATCCTACATATGTACAAATTACAAATGAGATTCAAAGTTTATCAGTTTGTCGATGGCGATATGTTTATATGTAAATATGAATTTAAAAAGACATTTTCACAGGACAGTCTTGGATAAAATGGACTTTTGAGATATAGCATTAAATTAATAGTAATTTATCATGAACATCTGTCTCTACCCAGGATCTTTATTTGCAGTGGCAACATAGTTAAGTTCAGATTTTTTCTTTACAGGCTTTATACAGCAGCAACACTGTCATGCATATACCCTCTCTATCAGTACTTTGTAATAAGGTCATGGATTGGGGAGATTCAGTTAAGCAATAGAGACCCTGAGAAGAGCCTGGTGAATAGTGCTGTCTGTCAACTTATACCTCTGTCTACAGTCTGAAGGACTAGTTAAAGCTGCTCTCAGTCTGGGAAGAGGGCGATAGGTCAGGGTGCTGTGCATCCATGTGTCAGATTCAATCTTAGCATAATGCTTTAGAAAAACCTCAGTGAATTTAAACAGGTTTGTCTGATCATGGATCACTGCCTTTCTAATCATATAATAAAGGAATTTTCAACCCCCAATTTTCATCAGCTGTTTAACACATTTACGTCAGCAGGCACTCTTAACTACCTCCCACCAAAAAGATACTAAATACATATATATTTTTCACTAGTTCACACGTTCTTGAAGGCATGTCTTATTTTTTCTGAAACATGCTCCAGTTGATAGGCATCCTACAGCATGATTGTCAAAATGTGAAACGTTTGAATCTTTTTTTCTACACAGCTAGATTTTAGTTTCTTTCAAAAGATGTTAAAATCTGACTGAGAGTTTAGTATTTTATTATCTAAACTGACAGTGCAACATAAAAGAAACAAAATACAATCGAATTAGTGAGGATAAACTTGTTGAGTCAGTTGGTTTTTTTTACCCATGCCAGTGCCATTTGCCCGGTTCAAATTTCAAATTCAAATTTTATTTTTATTTGTCACGTACACAGTCATACACAGTACGATATGTAGTGTAATGCTTGGACAACTGCTCGTGACCTAAAGAGAACAAAAAAGGAAAAGGCTATGAATAAGATAGGACATAAATATGAAAAATTTAAAAGGGTAAGTTTAACTAGGAAGGAATAAAATATAAATTAAGGTTAAAAATGAAATAACTGTACAACACAAATTAGAATGAAGGGTAAATTTAACTGGGAAAGAATAAGATAAAATATATAAATTAAAGTTGAAAATAAAATAACTGTACAACAAAATACACAATATAGAACTATATAAGAATGTATGAAGAAATATAAATAAATATATACACAATAACAGCACCTGTACAAGTATTAACTGGAAATGAAGAATGTAGTGAGGCTTTGACAGTGATTCCACACCCTTTTAGACCTGCTAATAACACTACAAGAAGAAAAAATGTGGATGGACACTAAGTTGAATGAATGTTTTTGGTTGTCTGAAGTAGGGCATGCTATGTAAAAAAGTAGGAAAACCACTTTGGGAGCCACATTTGTAACACATTTTATTGATTACTTTTTTCCCCTACAAGCAGGCATAAGATGCAGGTTACACAAAAGCTGATAGTTTACACTGAAGCCTCAAAGTGAAAACTTGTGGCTACTTTATTTCAAAGAAACTAGCATAAAAGCAAAGATTGTGACTTCACCTGTATTTTTTAGATTCACAAAATTCTCAAAGCTGTTACATACTGTACTGATTTAGGATCAGAGGTCTCCTACACGTCTGTGCTAACGAAGGCGATTTTCTTTCGAAGAGATGCAAGAAGATTGGGCCCAATCCTGTACGTCTCTTTTGGCTCATAATGCGCGGATGCATAAAGCTCGTCGATTCGTTTGTTGTTCTTGTTATATTTCACCAAAACTCTGTCCATGTTACTTTTAGGATTGCTGCGGTTGTAGTATCTTCTGACTTCATATGGCAGCTTCTCTGCGCCAGGATAGTGGAGGTTTCCAATGGTGTAATAGCTCCACTGCTGTCTGTCTTTTATCACAGGAAGAACTGGCCCTTTGTTCTGAAACAAGTGAAACCCATATTCTCCCCGGTAGGGATCACACAGAGCCCTCATGTTGTTGTCCAAGCAGTTCTGAACGTACCACACCAGCAGCTTAAGGCCATGGCGAGGAGGCGGCTGACCAAACCCGCTGTCCTGGAGTTGTTGTATTGAGTCGAGGGTTTTCGGAGGTGAGGTCAAGACCACAGACAACACCAAAGTCAAACAAAACAAGGCTTTGTCGTGTGCCATCTATGAAAAAAGACATCCCAGTGTGAGAACAGGAATCTTAAAACTACACTAAAGAAACATTTTCTCACAACTTACCTTTTAGTTGGTACCCGTTTCCCTGTAGTCTCAAAGCGTGCCTGCAACCGAAACTAAAGTTGGTGTTTTGTGCTGCAGCTGAACGAACTATTCGATCCTGCGGTTGTCTTCTCTCTGTCTTATGTGGAGAGACTGAAAAAAAAGAAAGCACACTGGTAGGGTTTTCATTCTCTATGTGCGATGAAAAAGGAAGTGATTGCTGTACAGCTGGACTCTGTGAAAGTCCCATTTGAAAGAATAATTAAACTAAGCAGGCGTATCTCAGGGACTAAAGGAAGTTACCAATGTAAAGTCTTACTTCTGCTTTCACTCCTAGCTGCGAAGAACAGCTGCTAATAGAGGAGCAGCCAGTCAGCTGTGCACACCAGAATAATAAAAGCTTAGCAATGAAGATGATTTCATATATGCTGGTGATGTAGTACTTTAAACTCGCTATAGGGTGTGTGGTAGTGGAGGGGGTTTCAACCTTTATGTATATGGGAACCAGCGAGTTTGCAAACAGTGAGGGGTTAAAGTGGATTCGATAGGTGGGGGGAACCCTAAGATCTGGTGCGGCAGTGCAGCAAAGGAAATGGCTCACTCACAAAGAAGTCCCCAAAAGAACGAAAGGATCATAGAGGATCCAAAGAGGAACGGATCAGTCTGTTGGTACCAGCGTCCAGTCAGCAAGAACATCCAAATTCATCCCAAGCTCACTTAGTTCACTGTGCACCGATTCAAGCCTACAGTATCACATGTCTCTTTGTGTGTCTGGGCGTGTGTTTGTGTGCCTTTGAACACTCTCATGATTAGTGTTCTCAGTGACTGCTGGCTGATGGGGTTGATTTGTCCGACAGTGCAGTGTGTCAGGCAGGCTCAGCGTCCGCACTGGAGAACATGAGTGAAGGAGCGAATAATTGATAGTGACAAGGCGCTCCCAGCCTTAATTGCTGCTGGTGAATTAGATTACCTTTTTAAAGTGCCTTCATTAGCAGAGGGAGAGCCATACCAACGGTCCCCTGATTGGCCTCATATTGTTTTGCTGTGAACTTGCTCTGGCAGGGCACAAAAAGTGTGCGTTTGTTTTGGTTGGTTTGAAATTGCTCACTAATTTTCTTGTACAGCTGTAGCTTGTCTGTGTGCGCGATGTGTGCACACGATTCATATCCAGAGTTGACATTTTGTGATACATCAGTAACTCACTGAAGCAGCAAGTGTCTTTGTGTGTTTATGAGGCTTAGTCTGCTGTTTTAAAGGGTATATGCACCTGTGTCACAAGGAAATATTTAGCTCCAATGGCTTGCATTTTATGTCTAGTGTAATATGCTGAAATATGACAAGGAAGCCCAGATATATAGGTGATATATACTCTATGTTTTTTCTTTTTTTCTTTTGTGAAGATCACAAACCATAAAGTGAAATTTGATGCTGTTTGTGGACTTTGTGGACTACATACTGCTGTTGCCCCACTAAATGAGGTCCAACATCAGGGTTAGTTAGTTATTTGCTGGAGATCGTGGTTATAGAAATAGATAAAAAATATGAAGTAGTCATGGAAAAGCAGTTTATTGGTTTATGTAAATGGACTTGATTTTTATTTTATTCTGTTTTCGTTGCAATCAGCACAACAATGAAACTAGGGTTCATCAGGAAGTGTATTTCATGTGGGTGCCACATTCATCTCGGAGAGTCCTCAGTGGGAATGTGTGACCCAGGCAACCGGAAAAAATAAGTTAAAAAGGAAAAATAGTGGTAGGAGTTGTATTTTACCCAATCCATGATCTTGTCTCAAGCCTAACCAAAAAAGAAGTTTTCAGTTTCATGAGTATTCCACAAACTTCTGTGAGACTGTGTTGTGTGATGCTTGAAAATGTTCCTCCTTTTTCTCTGTAAAGCTGCACAAAGGGACAGACGGGATTTTGCTGAAAGTGAGCAGGGAAAGTAAGGAAGAAGTATCAGTCTATGCAGAGAGAGTTACTTGCGCATATTTTAAAAAAACACCAAAAAAAAACCACCCAACTTTCTTCCTAAACCCAAATGTCCAAAACCTCACACCCTCTTCTTCCCCTCCAGCAACTGTTTCAGCTTCAGCTGTCCTCCCTCATTACATTTCCATATCTATCACCAGTTACTGTTCCATCACCAGCCCACCAGCCCCCAAAGTTCCCTCATCCCAAAAACACACTGGCATCCCCATCTCTGCCTCATGCTTCATTCCCACCGCAGCCAGCCTTCAGCCCCCTGCCAAGTTAAATGGACTGTACTGGCGTCAGGGGAGTCGCGTGTGCTCAATTCAGCTCAGCTCAGCTGGGCTGCAAGCGTTATAAACTTAGTGTGTGATTATTGTCGGAGCCAGGCTCCTCCATGCAGGAAGTGCGCACTGATGGGTACTATGTCACCGGGTACGGGGCCAGCCGTGGCGAGAGGGATGAGAGAGCAAAAGGAGAGACTGAAACTGAGGCGAGAAAAGAGCACAGAGAGGGAGGAAAAAAATTGTTAGAGATGAAGGAGGGTAACGGGGATCGAGGGAGAAAGGGTAATAAAAGATAGAGGAAGGAGAACAAGCAGGAGAGGACTGAATCATCAAAGGGAAGGAAAAAGCCACGCTGAGCAAGGAAAGACTGATGTACACCTATCGCAGCAGACAAAGACAAGAGAAGACACACGGGGAGTGATATAAAGAGGGAGAAGCATAAGAATAATGCAGTCAGAGAAGAAAGAGAGGCAGCAGGGAAATCAGCAGAGGAGGGGAAAAGAAGAAGAGACGGGGAGGGCGCATAGGAGAGAAAGGCAAGAAGAGAAATTAGAGAGAAATTTTTCAAGCGAGTGATGTGCGCTGTGATTGTTTTCTCTCTCTCTCTCTCTCTCTCTCCCTCCCCGTCTCGCTCTAAACGGTCGGGATGTGGCCTGTATCTGCCGGCAAGAAGGAACTCAATTTGGGACAATTTACTCGGCAGTCTCAGCCCTGATGCACCTCAGGGACAGAGAATAGAGAGAATGAAAGTGAAGGAAGATAGAATCAGCAAGCCCCGCACACACATACATACACACTCACACAACGTGTGCCTTGCACACAATTGCTGCCGAGTAGATTTCACTTAGTTAGTTCTAACTCTCCCAGGCGGTCAATACGATTGAGTTTATAAGGCTTGGAAATGAAAAGCCCAGGATAAGGTTAGATAAACTGTGTGCTATTTGATTTTGGGCTACCCTTCGCAGAAAAACCCACACAAGACAGATGGCCGGAGGGGATACGCTGAAATCATGTTGTGCAAAAGGGTCAGATGGGTGATTAAGGCTGAATGCGTTGTGTGCTTTGACCCTCGCTCTGTACCTGCATTGGTTTCTCTGCGCTGAAGAAAGCGCTTGAGTGATTTTTCCAAATGCATCTTTGTTTTTGCATTCTTAAATAAAATGCAGCCACATGATCAAATGTTATATCATAACTTGCACCCTGCAACACTTTGCGCCTTAAAAGTTTGGGATTGTATAAGCTGAATGTGAAATTGTCTTTCCATGCTCACAGGTTGGCAGCCTGAACGGTCTGTACACACTGAGGGACACCAGGGGGCGCCCTGACAGAGCCACCTTTGAAGACAGACTTGCAGCAGCAGCAAGGGTAAGTATCCCCCCACCCACCCCCCCATAAATAAATGAATAAATGAACTAAAAGAAAAGGAAAAAAAAACACTTGATGGACTGAAAAGTGAGGACACTGACAGAGGAAGGAGCTGTGTGTTCCCAAAAGAAAAAGAAGCCACTCTGTTTACTTTTATCTTTCATTTCTTTGCCTGTTCCTGCAACACTCTGAGAAATGCATTCACAACTACAGCTGTTGAGAGCATCCAGCCACTTGGACGAGACTCTTTGATGCATTTAGCACAGTGAATTTACACTCTGGCATCAGTTCTGATTGTACCCAGGGAGTGTATGCAAATGGAAGTTCATTTAAGCTGCCATTGCTGTTTTAATCATGCTCCACTGTTGATTAGCAAAATGATTGGCAAAAAAGAAAGGAAAAAAAGACTGAAGCAGGCCCGTGTTGAGCAATGGATAAAAGTTGTTTACCTTGCTCTTGTTGCTTGTGTGCCTGTTCCACCCAATATCACTTTGTGCACCCATCCCCTCCTCCTTCCTCCCTTGCCACCTTCAGCAAGCTGCTCCGCTTTACCCTCGGAGCTCACAATTCAACCTCCTCACTAGGCTTCCGTGGCCATGGAAACCGTCATTCAGGGAGACATCCCATGACAGCAGGGAGAGGAAGGGTCGGAGATGTGGCTTCGCCCCTGTCCATTCTCCAGGGTGCACCGGACCTCTGGCCTTTCTCCAACACATTGCCCCTTCAATCTCTCTCTCTCACACACACATACACACAAAATACACAAAACAATAAAAATACTCACATAGATAGACGTGTGTGTGTGTGTGTGTGTGTGTGTGTGTGTGTGTGTGTGTGTGTGTGTGTGTGTGCATCTACCCCACAACTACAAACCACCCTCCCACCCGAACACACACAGACACACAAACAGCCTGAAAGCAAAGGAGAGAAAGGAATTCCAAACTTTCCGATTCAGAGTTATCATCTGAATCAGTGTGCGTGTGATTAATTGAAGTAATTTATGCACAATCTCCAGTGACTCCATGTATGGTTCATGATTTCATTAAACTGTAACTTTAATTACTTTTCTACTATCGTAACTTTAGGTGAAAATAAATTCCCACCCTTAAATGTCTCACGTTTCGTAATGAGTCTTACATTTAATGGATTGCACAAATAATGTTTTGGGATGATGAACAATTGCGTATTTAGACGCTGCTTCTCCCTGCCAGCTGCCTTCATTTTTTTTCCATTACAGTCATTTTATTTTGGAATTTTGTTTCATTTAAAGAAATCTTATCGTTTAGTTTTGTAGCAAGTAAAAAAAATGCTGCTATTGCAGCTTACTTGAACCCTCTGAAAACCCTTGAAACTTCTTTGCTTCCCAACTTATATAATGCACTTTATTTGCTTTCTTTTTTTTAGCTGAATACAGTTAATATTGTTGTGGGTTTATGGAAGACATGCTTATGTTGGGTTATGTGTTGTCAAACACAATTAGAGTGTGTTAGCTGAAGCAGCTGGCCTCCTGCCAGAGCCTTAGCAATAGTTCGTCCGCCCACCTCTGACCAGGCTTCCATCTTTACAAACACGTCTGCTGTTTTTTTTCCTTTGGATTGCATAGCAGGTGGGTTTGATAGCAGAACCCACCAGTTACTGCATCATATAAAGTTTAGTAGACTGCAAGGTTGCGACGGAGTTAAAATTAGCTTCGTGCGGCTTAATCTGCCCTTCACAGTTAGAATAGTATTTACAGTAGAATAGTATTTACAGGTAAAAAAGCCCTACTGTTGCTGAGATCCCATTTGCAGTGATGTGGTAGAGTGCTACTCACTGAGGTGTTTGTGTTACTCTGCAAAGCACCTGCATTTTGAAATGAAAGGTGAAATCACTGGTGCATCGTTGTGTAGCAAAAGCATAACGAGGCTGTGTTTTCACGAGATAGATCTACTCCTGTCAGGAGGTGGAATTAAACCGAGGGCTGTTTTACCTTTTAGAAATAGTTGTAACTATATTGTAATAACAGCTGTGCAGTGTAACTTGGCGTATTGATTAATAATGCTGTAAAACCACGGCAAACAAAATAAGACGCAACATAAAATATCATTTATACCTGTCTGTATATCATAACTGTTGCAAACTATTGAGGAGTCCTTTATAAAGAAAATAAATGAAAGGGAACTATTTAAATCTTCTTGACAGAAGAATAAGAAACATCTTTAATAAATTAGCACGATCTGCCGCAGCTGCTGCAGCTCATAGAAGCCTCAGTCTATTGTTTGCTGCATTGACACACACACAGTCACATTGAATGGAGGCCACAGTGGCATCTCAGAGGAGGAGGAGGTTTTGCCACTGTGTAATCCCAGCTGATGCAGCCCTCTGTCAGCAAGGCAGCAATCAGCTGTGGTATTAATCTCAATGCTAATGGCATCATTAGCAAAGCTGTGGAAAAACATACCAATGTGAGGGTTTAGAGACACATGGAGAAAGACCATATATGCACATCTGGCAAATAAAGCACATGTAAAAATGCTGTTAACGAAGCAAAAACACAGACACATACACACATGGTTTCTCTTCTGTCTCTCTGAGTGTGTATGTGTACGTAGTTTATTTGAAACCCCGTTTCCCCTCAACGACTCTCTTCCGAACTGTCCTAACTATTGTACCTCTTGTGGTTTCATTCTCAAACGCGCAGACATGTTTCTGACCAAACTCTATACTGACCTTTTACCAAATGTCTCAGATACTAACCCCCTGCCATCTTTTGACACACACATTGGTTCCTGCTGGTGTACTACACACTTAATACACAGATACAGAAAGGCACTGTTCACAGCATGTTCCAGTCTTGTGATGACCTGGTTTGAATCTTCTTTTTAAAAAGAAATCTGTTTTAATATCTGTCTCATTAATCTGAGCTGTACAGGCACCTTATTGATGCAACACTTGAGACGACAGCTGCAAGCTGCAGACAGAAGTCAAGGAGAAAAGACATTACCGGCAGAACAAGTGTGAAGTTTTTCTTATATAAACTGAAAAAAATAAGCAGGGCGCTAAAAGATATTTATTATAGTGAGGATGCTATAATGATGAAAGGCCAAGGTCAGCTTTTAGAAAAAATAAAGTCAAATATAGGCTTTACCTTGCAGCTAGCAAAACATCTAAACTTTTAGTGATGCTTACCTAACTAGTGTAAGCTCACCAATAGGTAGTCTTATTTTTGCATAAAAAATGAAATATATTCTAAACAGCCACAGCTAAATTAAGATAGAGCATGCATTGTCCAGTTGTTGTCAAATGATGCTCGATCTCCTTGTGATTGAATATCGAGTTATTGAACGACCTCTAAAATTTGCAGTGTGTTAAATCCTTAAAAACGTATAAAAGTGAAAATGTGCTAATAAATGTGATAGTTGTTGTAGTGTTTAAAATGTGACAGCAAATCGAAAAATATTTTTGTCAGTGCAAGTTTAGCCTTATATGTAGGGATGGGTATCGTTTAGGTTTTATCCGATACCAGTACCAAACTGGTACTTTTGAAACGGTGCCGGTGCTTAAACGGTGCTCGAACCGGTGCTTAAAGAATGGAGAACACAAACTTTGTCCAAAAACCTCTCATGTTTAGCTGTTTTTTTGTAAAAAGATAACAATGTGTGCCTTTTCTGCAGCTATAGGGCATATCTGGTATCACTCTTGGCTGGAAGCAGTGCTTAAACAATGGAAAAAACACAAACTTTGTCCAAAAACCTCTCATGTTTAGCTGTTTTCCACTTTTCTTTGGTCATTTTAGCCTTTTTGGCCAGGGTGAAGGGAGTATCTGCCATCAAACAAGAAGACAGCCGCATGTAACTACGACGGTGTTTGCTAGTTCACCTTACATGCATTCATTTAATAGCGTGGTTAGCCTACTCAACGTAAATTACACACGTACAACATTAAGCTACTCATGCAGAGAAGAACGGCTGCTGCTGCCATCATCATCATCCGTCATCATTTCTGCTACACTGGCAGGGCTAGGGGCCAGGACTCTCCTCTTCGGGTTTTTGGGGGATGTTGCTAACTCCAGGTCCGATAACGGGCACCACACACGCAGTAGATGTGGACAGTGTGAAGTCTCGCAGCAAGCTATCAAATACGGTGCATTTCTCGGCTTTTAACAAAATTCTGCTTTTCGGTCTGGTTGCTACCGTTTATGTCAGAACCGGTGCCGGATACCGGTACCCATCCCTACTTATATGTTGCTTTTAAAAAGTTACACTCTGTCTGATGAACGTGTTAATTATATTATAGAAATCTATAGTAATCTTTGTTAATTCTTGATATTGTGCCTAAACTAAAGTCCTAGAATTTTAATTGCATAAAGCATAACTTTACTACATTGCTATGTCTGTAGAATAGAGATGGAATAAGAGTGAGAGTGCTTTCAGGTACATCCTGCTTCTCACTTCTTCTATGTGCAAACTGTTTTGATGCATTTAAAATAAAAACCATATTAGATATATCCATTGAGCAATACAGATATTACTATTAAAATGATCAACTTTTATGTTCTTAAGTATGACTTAAGCAGAAATTCACATTCATAAAACTTTATATGAAATTGTTGGAAATGTTTTGTTTATACTTAGAATTATCAATGAATTAGATAATTGTGTGAATTTGTTCCTTAATTGAACTTATATTTGATATTTGAAGCTCATATTTTAAGCAAGTAGTTGAAGCCACGACCATTGGGAGTGAATGATTCTGCTCTTTGACATATCGTGGGTGTTAGATACAGTAGGCATTATGCTAGTGGACATTGTGCAACCGGGAATGTCCACTAGCAACCAAACGTCAACACCAAAGTGATGCATGTCGAGCAAATCACTTTGTGTGGGCAGTAAACAACTCTTAACTCTGATGAACTTATTGATTCAACACCAGTGGGAGTGAAAGACACCATTTACTGACATTTGACAGAGTGCTAGCTGCTAAGCCCCAACCACATTTAGCGGCTAACGCGTGGTTGGGGCTTCAATTCTTAGTTCTGAGAATAACTATAAATCTAGGAAACTGTTTTATAGATGGGGTCAGTGGTCGCTGCAACTAAAGCTACTAAGTGTAATCCATTTGTCATTAATTTGATCATGAATGTTGTTAATTAATTTTACCAGTAGTTTACCTATCTGTTCACTACTGTGATTTTATTTTGTGACGATAGACTATACGACATTTGTAATCTACAAGGCCAGAATAATTGTTAGCTCGCAAAATAAAATCTTAATCTGTAATGTATTCATACTGATTTAGGAGCTTTAACAGAAGTTTGGAAGCTTTGTTTAATGCTAAGTTAAATCTAAGTTTGTTTGTTTTTTGCCTCATTTGTGCTCCATATTATTTTCCAAGCGGCATCAAAAAGGCTGTAAAGATAACTTGTCTAAAAGACAGAATATGAAGTTAAGAGCCTCACCCCAACCACCACTCTAATGCCGTTTGGGCTTATCTTATCATTTTTGTTGTTTGGGTTACCATTACCTGATTTACATTAGCTAACTTGCATATTTGTGTTCAGCTTTGCAAGCAGTATAATGTCTGTTTCAAATGTGAGGATTTCTCTCTCCCTCTCCCTCCCTCTTTCCAACCCACTCTTCTATCCACAAAGGACAGGAAAAACATTTGAATTTTCCCTCAATACTTTCTCACTGTTGAGACGTTTGTGTGTGTGTTTTTTCCCCTTCTCCTTATTTTTCTTTTTTTTTCCTCTCTTTTTTTTCTGCTATTTTTTTTAAGACTCCAGTCACATCCGCAATCCCGCGGCCCTATAAGGAGCTTTCACGCTTTTTGGTTTGCTTTAGATGTTTAATACCCCTCTCTTTTGTGTCAGGCAGCCGGAGAGGCGTTAAGAAGCGCTGATAAACCCCACTTAGATCCCTTCCTGGCCCGTCACCCTGGCCTGCCGGGCCGCTTTAGCAGGGAACTGATCTGTGACGGCCTGCCACTCAAACTGAGCACTTCTGAAGGTTGACACAATGGAGTGAGCAACACACCAGAGGGCCCAGGGGTTGGTGGGGGAGGAGGAAGGAGGGAGGAATGAGGTAGAGGAGAGGAGGCCAAGAGGTGCCCTAAAAGAAGCCTAGAGGAGGGGCCAGAGTGTATCACGCTGTTATCTATTTCCTCTCTTTCAGCAGTTTTGCCCTCCCTCCCTTTACTGTGTGCTACTGTAGAGCTCCCCATCTTTCCTTGTTCGCCTTCTCTGCAACAGTAACACACACACACACACAGAAAAAAAACCCCTCTTCTCTGTCGTTTTTCTCTCTGCGGTCAGGACTATCAGTCTGGCAGCTAGAGATGAGATTGAATGAAGAGGCAGACTTGGTGAGTGTGGTGGGAGGGTTGAGGACTAGATAGGAATCAGCAGTGCATTGCGGGGTCTGGTGACGGTAGTTCATGCGGTGTGCTCACTGCTGTGTGGCATAATGGGTCCAACCAGAGCCAGGCTAAGGCCGACGGTGCGTCAGGAAGCAAAGCTTTGAGATTGACAAGCTCAGGGAGGGGTTGGGGCTGCAGCGGAGGCAGCGACGGTGGGGTGATGCGGCCACTGCTGCTGCTATTGCCATCAGTTTCCCGTGGGGCCGTGGGTGGGTAGTGAAGCCCAAAATGTCAGCGCTGATATCTGTGCAGCTCGGCTCGGCTATCACACTGCTGCAGCTGCCTGCCATCCACCGCATCCACTCATTCATATAGAGACATGGGAGTATTGCACAGACACACACACTCACTCTCTCTCTCTAACACCCACAGTTTTCTTTCTGCGTTTCGTCAGCACCTTCCTTGTTCATTCATTTCAGTTCTATAGAGCCATTTTTGCACACAAACAAACACACACGTGCGCGCACACACACACACTCTCACACGCACACTCACACTCTTCATGGGATGTCTTTAAACACACATTCATGCAGTTTTACTCCTTCCATCTCGCTGTCTTTCTTCCCCTCCTCTTCCACACATTCACATTGTGCCTCTGTCAGTTCTATCTCAGCTGTTCAATCAAGCAAGTACTCCACTGCTCTCTCTCTGTGTCTCTTTTACCCCACTCACTGTTTAAAAATGAGTTTTCCAAACTTGTTTTTCAGTTTTTTCTTTATTTTTATTTTCCATTGATCTCATACCATGTTCCTTTTGTATATCTCTTTTTCTATTTAGTGATGCTTTTATTGTGAAGGGCAAAGTGTCAGCAGCTTTGATAATTGATGTTGCACAAACTTACGATGTCATTTTTCAGTTCAGGTATATGTGGCATGTGTTTTTGGAAATTGTGTGCATTTTGTTGTGTGTGTGTGTGTGTTTGTGTGTGTGTGTGCTGCCCATGCGTCACAGTTGGATGATGAATGTGCTGACAGTAGAGGGGTCAGTGTCACAGACAGTATGGTCAATTGCCCCTCGTCCCCTGAGCCTAACCTTGAGCAACACTCCCTGAAGAGTCTCAATCTGCCATTAAGGCCTGAAAAAACACACACACACACACACACACACACACACACACACACACACACACACACACACACACACACACGCGCGCGCATTCCCAAGTGAGCGTGTGCCATTAGTAGATGGCAGGGCTTGGTTTGACAGAGAGCGATTAGCTCCCTATCATGTGTATTGATCACCATGTCCTGGCTGCTCCCCGAGAGGAGAGGCTGAAGGGGTTTAACAAGGCTATTGGGACATACACGCACACACCCTCACACATGCGTGCACACACTCACTATTTGCCAGCGAGTTTATGCGCCTCCACGGAAATTTTTCATCCATCCCGTTGTCATTGGTTTCACTTTTGGAAACCAACGTAAATAGAGTGACTTTGGAAATACTTTTCTCTAAAAGTTTCTGGGAACTATTGCCACACACCGCTCTGGTGTTTAACTGCTTAGCCAGCTGAAAATGGTTATATCTTCAATAGCCTACCAATACTACTCCCAGTTTAATTTGACCTGACGTTTGAGATGCATCTGAAAATATTCCTGTTAACACTTTCTTTAACCAGTGTATTTAAAATCCCACAATCATATTGTATATAGTGGAATATAAGTTAAAACAGAAATATAATAAAACAAGAAGAACTCAGAGAGTGCAAACCTCCACCATGGCAGCTCACTCTACAGTATTTACTTTTAATGATAATAGTATTGTATTCTGTACATATTCTTTTAGTTTACATTGTTCTTTTTGAATGCACTTTAAGAAGTTTGTAGTGCAATCAAAATAACACATTTTGGTGTTAGTTTGAAATAAGACAAAAGTCAAATGTAAAGTTGAGGTCAGAGGTCAAATGTGACATGATATTTGGATGCAAACTATAATGTGATATTTTTAAACCACACATACCATTTTCTGAAAGTTTGACCTTGAAGTAGAGCTTAGAGGTGAAATTTAGATTCCCCGTATGTCATAGTTCATTCCCTATATGACAGTACAAACTGTCATTACAAATAATGGCAATAAGATACATAGTTTTAAATAGCGCTGTTACTTTGACCTTCAGATCAGTTTGTTAATCAGAGGTCAAATGTGACATAATATTTTAAATCTTTATACAGTACTTTCTATGTGTTGACAATATGTACCACACTAAGAATGATAGTTCCTAAGGATTTGTGTCAATTTTCACACAATAAATCGTTAAGTTGACGTAAGCAAACTTTGAATGGATTGTTAACACGACCCCACTCTAAACCGCTACAACGTTTCAGCAGAATTCACTCAAAACCTGTTAAAAACTACAGAGACAAAATGACGACACACATGCAAATGCTACCAGAAACATAAACTCCTTTGCAGAGATAACTATGTTTTTTAGAAGTGCTTTGCAACGTGCAAATAAAAACTCAGTGAAAGGCAGCTGCAAGCTTTTGCTCACTGATGCTGTCCATTGCATGCCAACGATAAAGTCTCAGTGGACCCCAGTGGCTGGCTCATGCTGTATTGGGAAACTGCTCGTGTCCGTTTTGCATTAGCATGATGACATTTATGTGAATGTCCTGAATGAATGCGCATGAAAGGTGAACTATCAGTTCTGTTATTCTGATTATCCAGAGGAATACATATGTACCAAGTGCACTGTTGTGCTACACAGTATATCCTAAGTAAAATGCTAGTTTGGAGCTGCACTCTGAATTTGGTACATGTTTTTGTATTCATAACAAACAAAACAAAGCAATAGTATAGCTCACACATAAATTAGAAACAATGTTTCTCTTGCTAAATAGGAATTGCCTAAATGTGCTAACAAATCCAAGTGTTTGTTACACTTAGCTTATTATGCTTTAAATCATCTTAAATTAGCATAAATCAATACGCTGCACCTAAAATAAACACCCATTTGATTACATTTGCAGATTTGTGCACATCACATCTTCTCTCTGCCTGAGTTCTCCTCTGTTTCACATCACGTATGACGAGTTCTTAGCTTTAACAGCTGTCTTCTTTGGGAAGGTTAGACCAGCTCCTAGCTTTTGTTAATTGAGTATAATTGAAGATGGTGAAGAGGGAATAAACCAAGCAGGCTTTTAGGAACATAAAAGACTGCCGCCGCCTCTCAGTAGTATTTATTTTCAACCTCTTCCACTCTGATTTAAGTGTAAGAGGACAATAGTGGCCTGACAGTGATATGTGCGTGTGCGTATGCGTGTCTGTGATCTGCTGTTTGATTTACTTCACCCACCTTCACAAGGACCAGCCTCTTATCAGATCAAAGCTGCGAGCAGCGGCCTATGAAAGAAATCGTGCGTGCGCGTGAATGCGTGCACATGCGTGTTGTGGAGGACAGAGGTGTAGGTGAGGCGGGGGTGTTTTTGTTGCTTTTAACCCAGGACAATGGAACGGCAAAGGAGAGAGTAAGCGAGTACTCTTTGAACTAATGAAGAGGAAACCTTTTACTCTCCTCCATAAAGATGCCCAGCTCTCCCCGTGCTATGGATTTCCCCCCTCTATTTCAAAGTAGTGTGAAGCAGAATAGGACAAAATATTTTATTTGTTCGGTGCCTCTCACTGTCTTGCTTTTATCCTCGTAAAACTACAACAAGAAAAAAAGTTAAATTGCGAAAGCGAAATTGAGACAGATGATTAATAGAGCTGTAGTGCATGAGTGTCTTTGGGATGAGCCAAAGGTGATTTGTTAAGGTGAAGTGATTTTTTTTTCTTCATATTTCCAAATCAGTGTAAAGAAGTAGTAAAGTGCCCATTTAAAATATGCTTCCATTCATGGAGTTTAAATCAGGCCACAGCATCTTCTTCTGTATCATTTTATTCCAAATGTCTGGACTTCCAATGATTTCCTGTGAACAAGCAGTTGGCGACATGTAGATACACATTAGGTGTTTGCAGGTACGTTATTTGTGTGTTTCACTGCAGTGTTTCCCAGAGGCAGGAAATTTGCCAAAAAAGAAGTTGAACTAGCTCAAATATTCAAACCACTTCAAACTTGACATTTACTGCTTCAGATTCCCCCGCAATACACCCACTAAGAGTGAAATAAATTGAAATGCCTGTATAAGAAAAGTGGAGAACACAGACATGAAAATACTCAGAGTTACCTTCATTTATCAGTGAGAAGATTACAAACTAATAGTTCCAGTTTACAGGTGAGCTCTGATTCTTTTTGTTGTGTGCTTTCCAGGTTCACTGGGTGCAGAGACAGCACTGTCATTACAGAGACAAACGAATTCCTGTGACAAGACTGGACCATGGCACTACCAATGGCAAGTTTGACTAATACTGTTCCCTGACTAATGCTTTGTTTTTCACTGTGCTGAGTTATTAGTTTTTGCTGAATTTCTGTGATTTTCACAGAAAACTTTGGTTCAAGTCCCTCTGCCATGAAATACCCATTACTAAATAAACAACTGAAGGCGGGCACTGGTTTAGCTCACTGGGATTAGCAGGCGACCATGGCTGAGAGCGGCCGGCCCGGGTTTGAATTCGACCCATGGCTCTTTGCTTCTCCCCTCTCTCTCCCCCTCTGCTTTCCTGTCGTTCTTCGCTGTACCCTTTCAAATAAAACTATAAAAAGGCCGTAAAACATAAATAAACAACTGCAGTTAAAGTATTTCTTAGTTTGGCTTTCAATAGCCACTTGGCCTCATCAGGCTCAATTTCAGAAAAGTTGGCACATGGTGTGAAATATAAATAAATACACTAGAATGCAATGACTTGCAGCTCTCATACACCAATTTTTCATTCAAAACACAACATATTGTTTTAATTTAAAGAATGTAGCATTTTAAGAAAAATATAAATCATTCATATGTCAGTTTGAAATTGCTGGGCAATGACACATCTCAATAAAATTGGGACAGGGCCATGTTTAACATTAGCATCCCCTCTTGTTGTTCCATTCTTGTCTGGTATCAGATTCTCCCTGCTCAGCAGTCCTGGCTCTCCTTTGGCATATTTTTCATTTCATGATGATCTAAATGTTCTCAGTTGCTTAAAGATCTCAACTGCAGGCGGGTCAGTTCAACGCTCAGCTTTTGTACTATGCAGCCATGCTGTTGTAATAGATGCACTGTGTGTGACTGGGGGGATGGGGGGGTGTTTGTTTTGTTTTTTTGCTTAAATATGCAAGGCCTTCGACGAAAAAAGATGTCATCTGGTTGGGAATGCATAACCTGCACTGATCCAGGCTGTCCAGATGTGCAAGCTGCCAATTCCATAGGCACTGATGTACCCCCATACCATCAGAGATGAAGGCTTTTAAACTGAGCGCTGATAACAAACCAGATGCTCCCTTTCCTCTTTAGTCCAGAGGATGCAGTGTTCGTGTTTTACAAAAAGAATTTCAGATTTTGATTTGTCTGACCACAGGACAGTTTTCTGGCCCAGAGATAATGGTTTCTGGACCATGTTCACATATGATTTCTTTTTTGCATGATTGAGCTTTAACCTGGATTTTCATTGGCTAAAACAGAAGCTGCATAGGTGCAGCATAGGTGCAGCTTCTGTTTTAATGCTCATATGCACACAAACCCAGAGGGTGAGAAGAGAAAGAAGACAAGAAGGAATGAGACTCCTGGCTTTGTTTCCTTGTTATGAGGCAAAACTAATGTAGCCTAAGCTAGTGAGACCAATCATGGTGGGTTATCTGGCCCAAGGTAATGTTCATTCTGCAGACATCAGTGGATGGATATCAGCTGAAAATGTGGTAAAAGTGGCATTAAGCCTTTACATGTTTATTTATTCCTTTTTTGAACTTCTTCATTGTCTTTTGAGACATTTTTACCTGTAAAAATGGGTAATGGGAAAAGTAGCTAATGCAAAATGTTAGTTAATTTAACAGCTGCAGCATTCGTATTTAGCAAAAAAAACAATTTTGTGTGTGTTTGCAGGATTTTGGCTTGAAAATACAATGCTGGATTTGTGCAGATATCACAAAAATAAAGTCCGAGTGGGTAAAGTAGTATGTATTCAATTTTTTCAAAATACATTCTTATTATTCCACGAAACATGAGTGAGTGCCTGAGTCTATCTGAATCAGCTAAGTTTGGTGTAATGAATTCAAAAAAGTCTGCCAAATTTTACCTTGATACTAAGAAGGGTTTCTCAGTTACAGGTCCTTAGAGAGTACATAAAAAATGAGTATGCCGCACTGAAGTGAAATGCAGCAATCGAATGATTGAGTCTAATGTTTAGCAAAATGAGAAAGAAGACAGAAAGAGACATGCCAAAAGAAAACATTATTGTGCTGATACTTTACTGAGCCACAGTTTTTAAGTTTAATTATCTATTGTCATGTTTTGCAGAAGTGATGACCCAAAAGCAGGCTGTACATGTAGATGGATGTAAACAAAAAGCAAACCTTTATTTAGGCTGATAGCAAATTCCAAAAAGTCAACAAGATCCATCAGCTGGCAGACAGCACACAGGGACAACAACAATACAGCACAACAAATAATAGATGCAAACAGAGGGGTTAAATACAACCACTCGGGGTAGAGTGGAAACCAAAGGCAACACAGCTACAATCAGAGCTGATGAGACAACAGAAGTTAAATTAAACACAAAACACAAAAGATGACCAAAATTAAACAGGAACACTTAACACAGAGATTGAAACTCAAGGAATTACATATAAACAAAACCACAAACAGGAACTAGATTCCGAAACTAAAACCTGATAATAGCAACATAAAGAAACCAAGCAGGAAACATCTGTTATAAGAAAAAGAAAACCCAAAAAAGCACAAAAACAAGAACCCACAACTAGTTTAAAAGCTCAGGCATAAAAACAGCAGAAACAAAAATAAGGATAATAAATATTTAATGGTGTGAAATAGCCACATACTGGCTCGGGTCCTCTACCAGAGGCCTGGGAGTTTGAGGGTCCTGCGCAGTATCTTAGCTGTTCCTAGGACTGCACTCTTGTGGACAGATCTCCGATGTTGTTCCCGGGATCTTCTGGAGCCACTTGCCTAGTTTGGGAGTCATTGCACCTAGTACTCCGATTACCACAGTTAGCTTCACCCTCCACATTTTCTCGAGCTCTTCTCTGAGCCCTTGGTATTTCTCAAGCTTCTCGTGTTCCTTCTTTCTGATGTTGCTACATCGATCACTACGGCCGTCTTCTTCTGTTTGTCTACCACCACTGTGTCCGGTTGGTTAGCCACCACCATTTTGTCCGTCTGTATCTGGAAGTCCTACAGGATCTTAGCTCGGTCATTCTCCACCACCCTAGGGGGCGTCTCCCATTTTGACCTCGGGACTTCCAGGCCGTATTCGGCACAGATGTTTCTGTACACTATGCCGACCATTTGGATATGGCGTTCCATGTATGCCCTGCCTATCTATCTATATATATATATATATATATATATATATATATATATATATATATAAACACCCAGCACGCCCCTGCGGGCGGTTTATCCTTCAAGCTCGGGTCCTCTACCAGAGGCCTGGGAGCTTGAGGGTCCTGCGCAGTATCTTAGCTGTTCCCAGGACTGCGCTCTTCTGGACAGAGATTTCCGATGTTGTTCCCGGGATCTGCTGGAGCCACTCGCCTAGCTTGGGAGTCACCGCACCTAGTGCTCCGATTACCACGGGGACCACCGTTACCTTCACCCTCCACATCCTCTCGAGCTCTTCTCTGAGCCCTTGGTATTTCTCCAGCTTCTCGTGTTCCTTCTTCCTGATATTGCTGTCATTCGGAACCGCTACATCGATCACTACGGCCGCCTTCTTCTGTTTGTCTACCACCACTATGTCCGGTTGGTTAGCCACCACCATTTTGTCCGTCTGTATCTGGAAGTCCCACAGGATCTTAGCTCGGTCATTCTCCACCACCCTTGGGGGCATCTCCCATTTTGACCTCGGGACTTCCAGGTTGTACTCAGCACAGATGTTCCTGTACACTATGCCGGCCACTTGGTTATGGCGTTCCATGTATGCCTTGCCTGCTAGCATCTTGCACCCTGCTGTTATGTGCTGGATTGTCTCTGGGGCATCTTTACACAGCCTGCACCTGGGGTCTTGCCTGGTGTGATAGACCCCAGCCTCTATGGATCTTGTGCTCAGAGCTTGTTCTTGTGCTGCCATGATTAGTGCCTCTGTGCTGTCTTTCAGTCCAGCTTTGTCCAGCCACTGGTAGGATTTCTGGATATCAGCCACCTCCTCTATCTGCCGGTGGTACATCCTTCCATGATGGTTCCTCGTCTCCCTCCTCTTTCTTGGGTTTCTGCTGCCTGAGGTATTCACTGAGCACTCGGTCAGTTGGGGCCATCTTCCCAATGTATTCTTGGATGTTCCTTGTCTCATCCTGGACTGTGGTGCTGACACTCACCAGTCCCCGGCCCCCTTCCTTCCGCTTATCGTACAGCCTCAGGGTGCTGGACTTGGGGTGAAACCCTCCATGCATGGTAAGGAGCTTTCTTGTCTTTATGTCAGTGGCTTCTATCTCCTCCTTTGGCCAGCCTATTACCCCAGCAGGGTACCTGATCACGGGCAGGGCGTACGTGTTGATGGCCCGGATCTTGTTCTTACCATTCAGCTGACTCCTCAGGACTTGCCTGACCCTCTGCAGGTACTTGGTGGTTGCAGCCTTTCTAGCGGCCTCTTCATGGTTCCCATTTGCCTGCGGGATCCCCAGGTACTTGTAACTGTCCTCTATGTCTGCAATGTTGCCTTCTGGTAGTTCAATCCCCTCAGTTCTGACTACCTTCCCTCTCTTTGTTACCATCCGACTACACTTCTCCAGTCCGAACGACATTCCAATGTCATTGCTGTATAGCCTGGTAGTGTGGATCAGTGAATCGATGTCTCGTTCACTCTTGGCATACAGCTTGATGTCATCCATGTACAGGAGGTGGCTGACAACTGCTCCGTTCCGTAGTCGGTATCCGTAGCCAGTCTTGTTAATGATCTCACTGAGGGGGTTCAGGCCTATGCAGAACAGCAGTGGGGACAGAGCATCTCCTTGGTAGATCCCGCACTTGATGGTAACTTGTGCTATGGGCTTGGAGTTGGCCTCTAGTGTTGTACGCCACATCCCCATTGAGTTCCTGATGAAGGCTCTTAGGGTCCCATTGATCTTGTACAATTCTAGGCATTCCAGTATCCAGCTGTGGGGCATTGAGTCATAGGCCTTCTTGTAATCAATCCAGGCAGTGCACAGGTTGGTCAGTCTGGTCTTGCAGTCTCGGCTGATTGCTCTGTCTACCAGTAGCTGGTGTTTTGCACCTCTGGTATTCTTGCCAATTCCTTTCTGTGTCCCGCTCATGTATTGACCCATGTGCCTGTTCATCTTAGCCGATATGATACCTGACAGGAGCTTCCATGTAGTACTGAGGCAGGTTATTGGTCGGTAGTTGGAGGGGACCGGTCCCTTCTTGGGGTCCTTGGGGATCAGGACCGTCCGGCCTTCAGTTAGCCATTCCGGGTGTCTTTCGTTAACTAGCAGCTGGTTCATTTGTGCTGCCAGACGCTCGTGGAGTGCAGTCAGCTTCTTCAGCCAGTAGGTGTGAACCATGTCGGGCCCTGGTGCTGTCCAACTCTTCATACTGGAGACCCTTTCTTGGATATCTGCCACTGTGATGGTTACTGGACCCTGTTCAGGGAGGTCGCTGTGGTCTGCCCTCAGATCCTCTAGCCACTGAGCATTGCCGTTATGGGTTGCATCCTTCTCCCATATGCTCTTCCAGTATTGTTCTGTCTCCAGCCTTGGTGGTGCTGTTCTCTTATTGTTCCCTTGCCACTGAGAGTACACCTTTGCTGGTTCTGTGGAGAACAGCTGGTTTATTCTCCTGCCTTCTATCTCTCTGGTGTACCTCCTCAAGCGGCTGGCCAAGGCTGTGAGTCTTTGCTTGGCAGTTTCCAAGGCCTCAGGTATGGACAGCTTGCTGTATTTCTTAGGCACCTTATTTGTCGCACCTTTCTGCAACTCCGTTAGTTGGCTAACCTCCCTCCGTGCTACTTTGATCTTGCCCTCTAGCCTCCTTCTCCATGGAGGGTACTGCCCCTTGTGGCTGTTCAACTTGTAGCCAAGCATCTCACTGATCACTGCTGCCGTATTGTAGATCAGCTTGTTAGTGTCGGTAACCGTGGTTGTAGGTATTGTCCGTAGTGCTGCATTAACATCATCTAGCAGACCTTCTGAGGGTACTTCACGTAATCTTGGTAACCGGCTACGGGGGATCCAGGTTTCAAGCTTGGCCATGATCCTATTTTTCAGGTCAGTTCCTCTCGCACTCAACGATCCTTCTCCTATCGCACTTGGGGCTATGTACCCAATCTCGGGTGGGGGTGATGATATCCCCCCTGACCTGGCGTCCTGACTCCTCCTTTGTGTTGTACCTCATCAATCTCTAGCTGTGAGAGCAGTCCCTTCTTTCGAATGTTGGAACACTGAGCTACTAGTTGTTTCGCCGTCATTGTGGATGTTGGGTATCGAAGAATCCATAGGTCCCTCATCCTATTCATGTAGCCCCTTCCACCGGGGTTACTTGCGTAGTAGCATTCCAACAACGCCCTGTTTTCGTCCCTTGCCCACCGATGCCTTCTTGTTCCAGTAGCCCACTTTTCGTCAGGGTGCCCTGGTTCCTCAACACCTGACGCGGACCTTGTTGATCCGGGCGACGTCCGAGCCGGCATGCCTTCATATTTATCTGTCTCGCTCATGTCTGCGGTAGGCTTGCTTAGCATAGGGGGTCTAGCCTTAGGACCCTTACTGGATACAGACGCCCCAGGCAGGAATCGAACTTGCGATCCTCTGTTCCAAAGGCGTGTAGTTTAACCACTACGCTATCCAGCTGCCATATATATATATATATATATAGATAGATAGATAGATATTACACATTTTAGTAATTCCAGTATATATGTATGTGAATAGGGGAGAGAGAGAGGGAGACAGAATTACAAACATTTTTAGTAGTACAGTTTAGTAATACTTTTGATCATAGGTATATTAAATATCTATGTGTCTTTTGCAGGTGTTTTACTGTGTTTGAATAGATCACTGTAAGCTTTACAACAGTAAACCACTGATGACTGTGTGTCTGTGTGTGTGTGCATGTTTAGACATCTTTGTGAGGACAGAAAACTGGCATGCTACTACTAGTGGGGACCAATGGTCACTTATGGGGACAAAATGCCCATTCTCACAAGTTTTGAGGCTCAAAATGTGGTTTTAGTGTTAGGGTTACAATTACGTTAGGTTTAGGATTAGGCTGGGGGTTAGGAATTCACTTTTGATGGTTAGCGTTTGGGTAAGCGGCTAGTGAAAGCATTATGTCAATGAGATGTCCTCACTAAGATATTAAAATGAGCTTGTGTGTGTGTGTGTGTGTGTGTGTGTGTGTGTGTGTGTGTGTGTGTGTGTGTGTGTGTGTGTGTGTGTGTGTGTGTGTGTGATGGGAATTGGTGGCTGTGTTTGCAGAAGAATGTGCTGGCTCACGTCCTGCTGCAGTGCTCTCAGTCTTTCTTGTCTGTTCTTGTGTATTATCATCCGCTTAGCTTCCGCTCTGACAAATGATAGAAAATGTACAACGGAGATAAAAAAGCCGTGATACGGTGGATCAACATCGCAGCTGTGTGTTTATGTACATAAAGAATAAAGAAATAAAGAAAGAGAATGCACTCTTTGGCCGATGTGAACTTTTCAAGTACAATGTTTTTGCAAGTATTTTTGAATTCGAGCTGCCAATGTTCATTAAAGTGTGCCAGTATTAAATATCTCAAATACGAGCATTCCACCCTGCCAAGTAACAAGCATGTTACTTGGCAGGGTGGAAAAGCCTCATTATGGCATCCTAAACTCTATTCAAGCACAGAATACAAATGGTAATAGTAAACTGAATTTATGATTTGGTACAATAAATTTTCTATACAGCATTTGAAACTAGGAAAGTAATCAGGGTTTCCTTTGTTAACAATTCATAGTGGAAAAATGTAAAAGATGGTCAGAAAAGAAAGAAAGACAGAAAGAAAGCCTTGAGTTTTGCCTTCAGTAACCATATATATGGTATGGGCATGTTTGACAGATGGTGTGGTATGCTTTGGATCACAAAACTGTTTCTCTCCTCCTCTATACTTTCCTCTTCCCATCATTCTGACACAAGTTAATCTTGGTTTCTCTTCCTCAAGCCTATTTGTCAGAACAGTTTATTAGAGGTTTTCTGATGAAGTCTAATCTGGCCTTTCTTTATGTTCTTGAGTGTAACCAGTGGTTTGCACTTTGTTGTAAATTCTCTGTATTACCATTCATTAAGGTATATCTTGATTGTAGACTTGAACAATGATACTGCTGCCTCCTTGACAGTGTTCTTGACTAGGTTGGGTGTTGTGAAGGTGTTTATCTTAATCATGGGAATATCTCACTTATTTTACACTTTAGTTGTCTTTCAGGCCTTTTGGTATTGCTGAGTCGGGTCGTTTTTTTTTTCTTCTTTTTTATGAAGAATGTTTACCAAATTGTTGTTTTAGCTACTACATAAGTTTTGCTATCTCTCTGAGAGGTTTATTTTGATATTCCAGTCTCAGGATGGCTCCCTTAACTTGCACTGACATTTCTTCATAACTTCATATTGAGAGTTCTAGTGAACAGTTACGAAATGGACATCGAACTACTGGAATCAACTTCCGATCTTTTGTCAGCTTAAGTTGCCATGGAATAAGAAGGGAACAGGCCTAATCATGAAACATGTATCAGTTAATTGTCCAATAACCTTTGAGTCTCTACTGGCTCTACATGCACAAATGTGTGTAATTCCTAAACATTTAATACAGTACAATTAAAGCTTCAGTCACATCTTGACTGTTTGATTTAAATCCACTGTATTGGTGTCCAGAAGCAAAATGTCTCAAAAATATGGACCTTACTACACGTGATATATTTAACCTGCAGATAACCTGTTTGACATATTTGGACAAGCAAACACAAACCATTTGAAGACTAAAAGATAAGAAGTTGTGTTGTTACATATTAGATGTCATTATAAAATATAACTATATTCAACTGCTCCTTTACTGACAACAGATTTGTCAGTAAAGGAGATTTCCACACAACATTCCCTTCCTGACAAAACCCCAAAGGGAACTGTGTCCCTTCACAGAAACAAACTTGGGATCTTTCGCTAATTAGGCAAATGTGTAAGCCACTACGCTAGCCACTGTCAAATATTTTTTAAGAAATAAATCAATAAGAACAAATCAGAAGCATGAAAGAGAGGAAGTGTATCCCAATATTACCAACACTGTCAGACTGATAATGTTAGAATCAGGTCCTGATTAGGTGCCAATGATTAGAGCCTCCTTGGGGAGAGACAGGTGGAACATGTGTTATTTCAACCTCTCACATCCAGCGTCTGGTGTTCCAATTGTTATCGAAGTGTGGTGAACCATCAAGATCTGAAGAGAAATTGCAGAGAGCTGCTTTGACGAACAGGCAGGAGGCCGAGGTGGAGGTGGCAGATCTGAAGATACCAAGGTTTTTGTGAGGAGTAATAAGATTAAGATGAGTACATCAGAAAGACACCTCAGGTCGAGCATTTTAGAGATAAAGTTAGAGCGGCAAAGTTGAGATGGTACGTGTGCAGGAAGGATGTAGTGAAGCGGGACATGTGGGGGCTGGTGTGACATTGGAGGACGCTAGCGATAGGGTGAGGTGGAGAAAGATTATCTGCTGTGACAACCACTGAAGGGAGCAGCCAGAAGAAGCAGAAAAAGTAGAACTTCATCTATAACTGAGAAAGATTCAACTTGACTGCCAATTTGATTTTTTTGGGACCGGCTACCCCAGCAGATTCATCACAGGAGCTGCGCTGCTAAAAGAAGTCTCATGACAGAATCTGCCCATAACTGCCAAATGTTGTTGGGAAAATGTATATTTGTATTGTCAGAAAGAGATTATACTAATTTGGCCTCACAATGTTTAATAGTGCACAGCAGTTTGCCAGTGACTGTAAAGGTAAAGACCAGGGCTTTTGGAAAAATGTCCACTGGACAGACAAATCAAAAGTAGTTGTTTGGCCACAACAAAAGTTGACATGTTTGGATCAGACCAAAGGTGGCTTTTGAGGAGAAGAAACTCATATGAACTGTGTGGAAATGTCATGCTTTGGTGTGGTTTTCTTGCACAACTTGGGGTCAGTGATTCGGCCATGAATTCAGCATCATATCAAAGAGCTGAAAGATAATATATGGTTATTTGTCTGAAAGGTGAACTGGAAGTGGACCTCTCAGCAGGATTATCCTAAACAAACAATTCCACCAAGACATTGTTAGAAAAGAAAAAACAATTTTTATTGAAAAAAAAACCCCAGGAAAAATCCCATCAAAATGTTGTGGGATTTGAAACTGGCAGTACATGTAAGAAAGCACTCAAACATCTCGCAACTGAAGGAATTCTGCATGGAAGAAGGGTCAAAAAATTTTAGCAAGCCGTTGTCAAAGACTGGTGGGTAATTGAGCAAAACGCCTACAAGATTTTTTTTTATTTTTCTGTTAAAAGGTCGACATACTAGCTTCTGAAGCGAAGGGTGGGTATACTCTTTTCACAGAAGAAAATTGCATCTTTTGATATTTTTCTTTTGATTATCTCCTTATCTGTGGGCACTGTTTCAAAGTGGATGAAATGTTTGCTTGTCCAAATACGTCCAAAAAGCCTGCCGTTTCAGTGGGATGTAATTATTTTTTCAAATGACTGTATAATGAAAATTTAAACATTAAAGAATTTCAGGGTCCTCTGGTCATGTTCCAGCTGCATCGTGCGCTGAAGAAGAGGTTCATATTTGTCTTCTACAAGTATACACAACCGGTGTACAACCTCTTCAGTCCACATAGATCTGAGCATAGATGGTGGAGAAAATATTTTGGAGGATAATATTCTATTTAATTTGCAGGTATTCACTGTTATGTGGGCGGCTGGATTTGATGGCAGTAGTGTGTGTGTATATACAGTGGGGCAAAAAAGTATTTAGTCAGCCACCGATTGTGCAAGTTCCCCCACTTAAAATGATGACAGAGGTCAGTAATTTGCACCAGAGGTACACTTCAACTGTGAGAGGCAGAATGTGAAAAAAAATCCATGAATCCACATGGTAGGATTTGTAAAGAATTTATTCGTAAATTAGGGTGGACAATAAGTATTTGGTCACCTCAAACAAGGAAAATCTCTGGCTCTCACAGACCTGTAACGTCTTCTTTAAGAAGCTTTTCTGTCCCCCACTCGTTACCTGTATGAATGGCACCTGTTTGAACTCATCATCTGTATAAAAGACACCTGTCCACAGCCTCAAACAGTCAGACTCCAAACTCCGCCATGGCCAAGACCAAAGAGCTTTCGAAGGACACCAGGAAAAGTATTGTAGACCTGCACCAGACTGGGAAGAGTGAATCTACAATAGGCAAGCAGCTTGGTGTGAAAAAATCAACTGTGGGAGCAATCATCAGAAAATGGAAGACATACAAGACCACTGATAATCTCCCTCGATCTGGGGCTCCACGCAAGATCTCATCCCGTGGGGTCAAAATGATCATGAGAACGGTGAGCAAAGATCCCAGAACCACACGGGGGGACCTGGTGAATGACCTGCAGAGAGCTGGGACCAAAGTAACAAAGGTCACCATCAGTAACACACTACAACGGCAGGGAATCAAATCCCACAGTGCCAGACGTGTTCCGCTGCTGAAGCCAGTGCATGTCCAGGCCCGTCTGAAGTTTGCCAGAGAGCACATGGATGATACAGCAGAGGATTGGGAGAATGTCATGTGGTCAGATGAAACCAAAGTAGAACTTTTTGGTATAAACTCAACTCGTCGTGTTTGGAGGAAGAAGAATACTGAGTTGCATCCCAAGAACACCATACCTACTGTGAAGCATGGGGGTGGAAACATCATGCTATGGGGCTGTTTTTCTGCCAAGGGGACAGGACGACTGATCCGTGTTAAGGACAGAATGAATGGGGCCATGTATCGTGAGATTTTGAGCCAAAACCTCCTTCCATCTGTGAGAACTTTGAAGATGAAACGAGGCTGGGTTTTCCAACATGACAATGATCCAAAACACACCGCCCGGGCAACAAAGGAGTGGCTCCGTAAGAAGCATTTGAAAGTCCTGGAGTGGCCTAGCCAGTCTCCAGACCTCAACCCCATAGAAAATCTGTGGCGGGAGTTGAAAGTCCGTGTTGCTCGGCGACAGCCCCAAAACATCACTGCTCTCGAGAAGATCTGCATGGAGGAATGGGCCAAAATACCAGCTACTGTGTGTGCAAACCTGGTGAAGACCTATAGTAAACGTTTGACCTCTGTTATTGCCAACAAAGGTTATGTTACAAAGTATTGAGTTGTATTTTTGTTATTGACCAAATACTTATTTTCCACCCTGATTTACGAATAAATTCTTTACAAATCCTACCATGTGAATTCATGGATTTTTTTTTCACATTCTGTCTCTCACAGTTGAAGTGTACCTGTGGTGCAAATTACTGACCTCTGTCATCATTTTAGGTGGGGGAACTTGCACAATCGGTGGCTGACTAAATACTTTTTTGCCCCACTGTGTGTGTGTGTATATATATATATATATATATATATATATATATATATTTATCAGGGGTGCAACGATACACAAAATTCACGGTTCGGTTCGGTTCGATACTTTGGTGTCACGGTTCGATATTTTTTCGATACAAAAAAATGTTCATGCATTTTTAATTTGTCATTTATTAAAATTATAAATATATATTTTAACTCAAAAGTACAGTTTTTAAATTTAACCCTAACCCTTGTGCGTGTTTTTTATTTTGACAGCGAATGCGCACCTGCGGACCACTTATGTGCAGCCCTGGTTATTTATCTCATCATATCGCAGCCACAGAAATTCTTTTGTCCATGAAACCATAAAGCTGCACTTTCTTTTTGCCTTATAGTCTGATTTGTCATAACTTCTCCGTTTTGTGGTAAGCTTTTCTTTGGCTGTCACTTCTTCACCCTGACCTGTCTTATTTGGCTCAGCAGAACTGAAATGCTTTTACACGCTCACTCACATAAGCTCAGCGATTCTCTGCGCGATCAACCTCTCACATGTTTAAGCTTGCTGCGGGAGATTTCACTTGTCATGTTTGCATAGTAAGCTAACGATTAATAAGACGATGTCAGAGGAATTAGTGCACAAATTATCATCACTCACAGATCAGTGCTGTCGCTCTCTATACACAGTTCGCACGATTGCAAAGTGAAAGCAAAAAAACAAGCGCAAATTCAAACGCGATTTCAATATGTCACATATTGACAGTGGCTCACCGATGCCAATGACATAATTACCCAGCTACATTTCTGAAAGAATGCAAAAGCATTGACATATATTTTTCCTACAATAGCCCGACGGGCAGGGAAGAGAAAGATTTTGGTAGCCCGACTGAAAAAAATCGCTAGCTCCAGGACGTCGGGCTAGCGATATTGCGAGCCCTGTATCTGATTGAGGAATCACTCATCTTTGGAAAAGAGAGTTTATTACAGAGAAATGTCTCTTTCCAAAATAAAAGCTATACTATCCGCTTCTTCTGGGCTATATTCTCAGCAGCATAAGGAGAATCATGTGCTAACAGCTGTCTAAATGACTCGGCTAAAGTTAGTAGCATGCTTGCTTTTTTTTGTCTGCTTCCACTTGTCTTTGCACTAGGATGATGTCGGCGTAAATGTGCAGTCATATTCGTTGTGTTCCCACTAGTGCTTTCAGGTTAATCTCGTTGAAATGACCTTAATGCCACAACACGGCAAATCTCCGTTAACGAGCTACCGCCGATCGCCCCGTGCATGGGGCTAGACGGCCAACACGTTAACGAGCTAACTGCGCTAACACACTAGTTCACACCAATGTAATTGAGCATTGCATGGCACATCCAACATACTGTTTTACTTTAGTCCATGACTCGCTTACCTTCAGGGTCATACGTCACATGAAAACCAAAATAATTCCAAACGCCAGATCTGAATGAGGTTCAATTTGCCTGTTGCAAGGAGAGCTTAACTTCTGTCTCGCTAGCTTGCCCTGCGCTCTTCCTTCTGACTATGCTGTCTGTGTTGAGCGCTCAGTGGATCTGCGCTCGACAGTGCAGCCTAGGCGGAGTAGTCGAACACAGATTCACTGAGCGCTCAACACAGACAGCATCGTCAGAAGGAAAATTGATAAAATAAATTACAAATGTTGTATTGTTCGATACATATGCGTACCGAACCGAAAGCACTGTATCGAACGGTTCAATATCGATACGAATATCGTTGCACCCCTAATATATATATATATATATATATATATATAATATGTAGTCTGTTAAATCCAGTACTGTGTCATTTAAAATCCTGGCACTATAATGCTGTCAGCTGTTTGGCTTCCAGTATACCGCTATCTTAGTGTTATAACTCTTTGAATTCAGACTATATGGACGCATGTCCTCATATACTCTGAATTCAGTGAATTTGTACTCAACCATATCATCCCTGAAGATGAATAGATACTGACCTGAGCTGAAAAACTGCCATAAGAGCATCAGTGGGTGATTGCTAGCTATATAAATATAGCTATATAAAAAGACCATCTTAGAGAGGCAGCGTTTCTCAGAGGTAAAGATGGGAAGAGGTTCTTCAGTCTGCAAAACAAATGTTTCTAGAAATTGTGAAACAACTTCAAAATAATTTTTCTCAATGTAATATTGCTAAGACTTTGAATATCTCATTATTTACAGTATATAATATTAACAATAAAATCAGAGAATCATACCACACCATCTGCAAGGGACAAGGCAACCTTGAGCAGTTTTATTTTACACAGTTTAATCATTTTACTTCCTAAAGTGATCTAAAATCCCAGAGAATGTATGTAAAAATTATATTTTAACATTTCTTTCTTTTTTAATTGTGTTGGATTTGATTTACATTCATGTATTTGTCCTATACTGTCCTTGCATATTTACTTAAACACATGTCGATACTTGAAGTTAAACAGTAAAGCAAAGTGATCAAGAAAATTTGTCATGGTGAATTAAAATTTCGTATTTTATTAATGTTTAATAAAAATACAACCCCATTTCTGAAAATCAGTAATGAATGTCTGTGTTGTTCTGGTCCTCAGGCAACACTACATTTAAAAACAGGCATGACTGACATGAAAAAACCCTGCATGAGCTCACGAATACTTCCAAAAATAACTGTCTATGAACAGAGTGTGTTGTGCCATCCACAAGTGCAGGTTAAAGCTTTATCATGCTGAGAAGAAGTCATACTTGAACATAATCCAGAAACACTGCTGTCGTCTCTGGACCAAAGCTCATTTAAAATAAAATAAAAACTGTTCTGTCAGACAAATCGAAGTATGGAATTCTTTTTGGAAAGCATAGATGCCACATCCTCAGGACTTAAGAGGAATTGGACCATCTGGCTTGTTGTCAGTGCTCAGTTGAAAAGCCAGCATCTCTGGTGGCATGGGGGTACTTTATTGCCTATGGAAAAGGCAGCTTGCACATCTGGAAAGGAAGCATCAGCACTGAAATATATATACAGATTTTAAGTGACATAGAGTCCCATACAAACATCTTTTTATGGAATGCCGCAAATATTTCAACCAGAAATGCTCAACTAAATCATGCATCTATTGTATGGCTTCATATTAGAAGAGTCCGGGTACTGAATTGGCCTGTCTGCAGTCCAGATCTTTCATCAGTTGAACACATTTGATGCACAATGAAATGATAAATATGACAAAGGAGACCCAGGACTCTTGAACAACGAGAATGGGACACATTCGTCTCCCAAAGGTCCAGATATACATTAGCGTATTGTTAATTGTCTTTAATTGTGGTATTCAACTACATTCACATTACTTTATATGAAAAAAAGTATTTTTTTAACTGAAAGACTTGGAAGAATCTCTCTAACAATACTATACTTGTGGTTCTCTACTGTTATAAGTTAGCTTTACTGACAACACTCTGCATACTGGGTCATGTGTCCAGAGGCAGATTTTAAATTTGTGTTTTACATGCGGTAAAACACAATTCCTAATCAGAGTCTATTAAGGTAAAGCAACTGTAATTATTATTTGTTTCATAGCAATGCTACACTGGAGAGAGTCGTGCAAGAAAATTTAAATTGGTTTGGAACCAAATGATCTCCTATTAATCCTAATACTTGAGATATATTTATACTTGTGTGGGATGTTTCATTACAGTCACTTCCAGAAAAGGCTAGTGTGATATCAATTAATTTGGCAGTTCAAGAAATTATCAAACAAACTGATAGTGAGAAGATAGTAGAGAGCACTGAGAGAGAGGGTTGTGCATGGTTGAAAACGAGTGGCAGTCGGTGTAACATTAAATGTAGGGAAGGAAAGGTGCAGGCCTTGATGGGCTGATGGCTCTTCTGCAGACAGCGAGCCAAGCTGTTCTGCAGCAATGAGATGCTAATAATATGCTAATGATATGGTAATCTGCCAGTAGAATTCCACCTCAGCGGAGAAAAAGGAGATCTGGGAGGCCTTGCGCCATTGGTTGGGAACCAGGGATGTCCTGAAGTCAGAGTTCAGGACAAGGAAAGAAAGACTACATGCACACGTTTATACATGATATTTGTGTGTGCTTGCAGGTCCCCACAGGAAAGAGTCTGAAACTGACAAGCAGCCCGAAGAGAATAAGAGTGACCAGTCCCTCACCTTCAATGACCCTCTCTGGCCCATGCAGTGGGAACTGGTGGGTGTATTTATGTGTAAGTGTATGTGTAGTAGTGTGTGTTTGTATGTGTTCATTGGTCTTATCTGGAAGCCCCACCCCGACTTTTCTCATCTTCATGTTGAAGGATGTTCCTCTGACAGGCATAAGTCAGGCAGGCTTTCATGTGTGACTGGAGAGTGAGACGGACGATAGAGAGATGGGGGGGATTGTGGAGGAGGAAAGAGCGAGCGAGAGAGGAGGTGAAGGGGGTTGTCCATGTTGAACTGAGACAGATGTCAGGGATTGATGAGGCTCGGAGCAACACTGACACACAACTGGGCTGCAACAACAAGACATGCTCATCCATTCTGCAGAGTCTTGTTCATCCTGTTTGGACGATACTTGTACACTATGTTTGAGAAGACCAAAAGGAGCAAAGTGACAGGATGCTTGGGTATAAAAAGGCATATTTTTTGATAAAATATCTTATTTTTTAATAACGTACAAATTATTTAATAGCTGCATCTATAGCCTTTTATTATAAAATATTTCAAGTAGTCAAAATTCACAGATTAGCATCTCAATCAGAATTTCAAGTTAATTTTAGAGTTTGCATGATATCATCCTCTTCCTCCTTATCTCAAGCCTCGTCTCCGAAACTGTAATGTGCATAAATATACTTATTTATTCCCAATATTGTTGCAGTTAGTTATTGTCAGCTACATTAGATGACCTTCCTGTCTCTGTACACCAGACAAGAGCCGGCTAAATAACAACAACAGCTGTTTATAAGCTCACATTAAACCAGCTAATGTTAAGGTTCAAGAGAATCCCACATTCCTGCTGATTTGATTACATTCTTACATAGTATGAGAGCTAATTTGCTAAGTGTCAGAGTCCAACAATATTTCTTGTGTTAACAGTAGGCTAAGAGGCTAAGAGTAGCTAACAGCGCGAAAAACAGTAGCGCTTGCCGACTGCTCAGCATATGTTCAATAACGCACCTCAGTATGGCTGTCATCATTTAGAAGTGAGCTTCTCTGACTCAGTGAGCTGTATATTAGAGTCCGTCCACAACGTTTTACAGCCCCTTACAAAGTAAATCAGGGGTGGGGAACTCCAGGCCCTGAGGGCCGGTGTCCTGCAGGTTTTAAATCTCACCTTGGGTCAACACACCTGAATCACATGATTAGTTTGTTACCAGACCTCTGGAGTGGACTTTAACACATGGGGAAAAACTCCAGAGCGAATCTGGTTCAAACATAGCAGAAACACGCCGGCTGGCCATGGTTGTTATGGGGTACAGTCTAAATTTCATATTTTTGATCTTTCTGACCTGACTAAAACATGTTTTTCCTACAGCAGCCAAAGTAGCTAGACTTATGTACTTGAATTGGGAGGGGCGAGAAAGCCTCAGTTAATTGATATCTGCAGTCTACTGACATCTAGCATTGAACATTTTAGACACTGTAACTTTAAGACACAAAGTTCTGGAACTGTCTTTAGAAATGTTTGTTGAATGAATCTTTTCTGAGGGGAAAAAACCAACACTGGTCATTATATTGTCACAGTTATGTCTATGACTCTTCGTAAGCTGTTATTAATTTTTTAAAAATGTGTTTAAGCACACAAGTTTCAGTTTATTTCAGAAACGTATGCGCTTAACAGCCTTGAGTACCTTTCCTGACACATTCGGTTGATACCAAAAAGTATATTAAAGCTCAGTAAACAGCTGAATAGGAAAGCTGCTTATTGAGAAACCCTGTCCCTGTTTTTTTTCTTTAGATTATGTTTGCATTTACACAACTGGTTACATTATGTAACTTATGCTTTATAAATTCCTTGATAGGTCTTAATAATTCTTTTACTCTTACCAAAGTGTAGTCAACAATTCAACAGCCTGTATTAGTGTCTGGTTTATTACTAATACAGGGCAACCAGGGCTCGTCCAATCGTCAGGGCAGACGTTCTTGACTGACATACGAGGGCGTAATCTGGCAGCGCGAGGAGGAGGAGGGGCGGGGTCAGAGATTCACCAGAGCAACCGGCAACAGAATGATTGACACCTCAGCTCTCAGGGCAAGATGAAGGGGTGAAAGTCAGGATGGGGGTGGAGGGAGGTGAAGACAGAAACAGAGGAAGTCAGGAGAGATGATGGGGGCATATGAAGCACTAGTGAGGGGAAAAAAAATCTGACGGTTTCTTTTCTTATAAGCACGATTTTGTTGCACATAGTCACCTCTCTCGATTTAAGAAGGTTATTGACAAGATTGTTTATGCAGCGCAGTATGATTCATGTGCTGGAGCATGCAGTATGACACTAAGCGGATTAACGTTAACTTTATGGAATGATTGCATGAACTGAGAAATAGAACATAATTATCAATCACTCATTAATCAAGAAAAATGAAAGGCGTCTTTAACGTTGAGGACATTGCTCTCTCTGTCTGGCCCTCCCTCTCTCTCCTGCTCAGTAGCCCTGCTCTCCTGCTTTCGTTCTGTTGTGTTTAATCAGCCTCTGGTGGACGTAGATATTGATTGAGGGTCAGTAATCTGCTCAGGGTTGGTAGCCTGCCAGGACCAGACAAATATATGTTTGTGTGTGTGTGTGTGCTAGTCGGGCATGTATGTTCGCTAAAAGCTGTACCTGATGGGCTATACCCACCTGTACACACACAAGGCAAGTGGAGCCTATTGTACCCTTTTTGTTAGACTGAGTCAAGCCCCTCCTGAGGAGCTCATTCAAAGCCTCTGAAATCCACGCAGCATCTTGAGCGTGCCTACTGTGTGTTTATATGAGAGAGAGTGTGTGTATGTTTTCACTGAGGGGCAGCTGCGATAAAGGCAGGGAAGCCAGAGATTGTTATGTTATCACTCTGTTTACATGTGTGTCTTCTGCATAGAAAAAGGGCCACTGTTGTTTTCTCTTGTTGCATGAACTTTCCAAAACTCCAAGGGTATATGTCTTTGATCATGTGTGCATTTGTGCTTGTGTGTGCCAGAATGTTCATTTACTAGAGAAACACATGATTAGTATATTTCAGTGCTTCAGAGAATGATCATGATTCTGCGCGTGTGTGTGTGTGTGTATGTTGTTGGTGATCACTCTACGACTGCGTGGGGTGAATCAGTGTTCAAAATGCCTCTCTGTGGGCTTATATCCAAGTTCACAAAGGTGTGTGTGTGAGTTTATTTTGGTGTACCTTTGGTTGTGTGTGCGTTTTCCCCTGGGCCGGTCCTCGTGCTATGGTGGACGTTAGCCTGCTAGCTGCCTCCATTCATCAGCTTTATTCACACAACAACAACAAAGCATTGCTGCTCCCCAGATGCAGCCCCCAAAACACACACATATGAAAGCACACACACACACACAAACACACAGACACACACAAACAAGTCCTGCCTACCACAACTACCACCACCCACTGCCACCACCTCGTAACCATTTTTTCCATTGTGTGTTCTTCTCCCCCTCGTTCTCTCCCTCTCTCTCTTCATCATGATAACAACAACCGAGTTGAAGCCTCTTGAAAAACTCACTTTGAATATCAGATTGGCTTTGTGTGTGTGGGCAGGGGATGTTTGGGAAGCTGCTGACATTTTTGGTGAGACAGCTTGCGCGCTACCTTTTGGCACTACCTTTATGGTTTGTGCTCCTGTGAGAATGTGTTTGCATGAAGATGCAAGACTGAAGCTTCACTTAAAGCTATCAAGGGAATGTGTCTGTGTAGTGTGTGGGGCCATTAGGACTCATGGGAGCTGCCAAGATGGTTCTCGTGCCTCACGTTGGTGGGATTTCTGCACAGCAGTGTGTGGATTTGTGTGCGTGTGGGTGGATTGTGTGGTTTGAAGTGAAAGGATGAAAGACCTGTCTATGTGACTCGTCCATGAACTCCCCGGGCTTCTTATGGGCACTTTGAACGTACATATGGTTTCTGAAAGTATCACTGGATGTGCACATGTTTCCTCACAAGTTAACATAACCCAGCGACTGAAGTAAACATTTCCATTAATGCACATGTAGCAAAAATTCAGAGGGTAATATATTCATATACAGTACAGTAATAATAATAATGCACAGTGAAGTTTTGACCATTCATCCATCCAGTAGGACCAGTGTTTCCCAACCTTTCGGAGCCACGGAACATATTTCACATTAGAAAAATCACACGGCACACCACCAAACAAAAAACTCACAAAAAGCATATTGATAATTTTTCCCTGCACATCAGGTATAGTAGAATTGGCTCGGTTTCTCCCCATTATACCTTTTGTGCTTTCTTCTGACCACTTCTCATGCTAGGGCCTTCACCTGGGTGGGAATTTTCTCCAGGACCCAGGTCAGATTGACTACTTTTTCTTTTCAAATATTTATCTGTTGCTATTACGTGCTGCATTGTCTCACAGCATGACTATTCTGTAATTTCTTCTTCGTCTTCTTCTGTTTTTAATGGCAGTTGGCAACCCATTTAATTAGAGCAGGTAGTTGTACTGCCCTCTAGTGGAAGAGAATGTAATTGTTCTGCACGTTACTCACGCCGATCGCTTAGAGTACTAACCAGGTGAAACCAGATCATCATCCACGGCACACCTGACCATTTCTCAAGGCACACCTATGTGCCGCGGCACAGTGGATTGCAGTGGACAAGAATCTAACACTGTCTCTATTATTTTTTTTACCTGCAGTGTTAAGAGCCTATTGCACACTGACTGTTTTTTGCAGTGAACAAAAACAGAAAGCAGTTGATATCTGATTTATGCCATTGTTACAGTATATTTACTGTGTCCGCTAGTAAATATACTGACCAAGGCTCTGTGAGGATATCAGCGTGCCACCAAGTAGACTTGGAAAAAAGTAGAAAAAAGGAAATTATACTTTTTTTGTGATGCTAACATTTTAATAATATTGTGTATATATGTGTCTGTGTGTGTATAGTTTGCACAGGGTGAGTACACTGATGCGACTGACCTGAATTTGATGCCGGTTTGGAGGAACAACGTTACTGGACATGGAGTCGTGGTCAGCATCATTGATGATGGTGAGTCTAACTTTACTGCAACAAACATGTTCACACACGTTATAAATAAAATATATAAAATCTGCATTTGCTGGCAGTCAACATCTAAAAACTAAGGCACTTTTTCTTTTGCAGTATTTACCCTCTTAACGCTTTTATCTCAGTTGAGTATGCATTGCCTTTGCTTTACACAATTATACCAGAAACAAACTTACATTTTTGAAAAAATATATTTCAATTAGAAACTTGCATAATGCAACAATTCTGTGCAATACTTCGACAAGATGTGTGCAGTGTGCACTAAAAAAAACAAAAAAACAAAAGATGTTAAATCGGCAAAAGCTTGTCAGGTTTGGTGTGACAAAGCTCAGCTCTGGCTCTGAGCGGAGAGGGTGAATGATTTATGTTAGTGCCCTCCTCCCCCAAGCCGCTACCACCACTACCACCGCCCTACCACCGTCATCTTCGTCTCAGTCATGCCACAATGAGAATTCATTTCTCTCTGATTGCTTGGATATCTGGCAACAAGGGAAATGAGAGAGCGGCATCTTATGGGCTCATTCATCAAGAACTAATTGAAGCCTCACTAGTCTCAAGTGCTGATAGAGCTGGAGTAGTTGTGTGTGCTGTTTTGTATGTGTGTGTTGAAGTCTTCACCTTTTTTTTTCTTCTTCTTTTTTGCATTCAAGTGCCTCTGACTCTGCCCTCTGTGTGTGAAAGTGACTGGGTTTTAAGAAACAATATATCTGTGTGTGTTGATTCGCTGGTATGCATGCATGCATGCATGCAGGAGTGTCAGTTTTTGACTTCAGTGTCTGGTTTCAGGAGAAAAAAAGCTTGTGTTGTGGTTAGCCTCTTTGGATAGAAGGCCTTCTCTCTCTTCTGCATCCTTCTGCATACAGACTGTGTCTGTGTGTGTATGTTTGGGTATGGGTGGCACGAGGTGGAGGGTGGCTACAGAATGAGCAAGAAAGCGAGAGAGAAGGAGAAAGAAATTAAATAGAGGAAGGATATAGAGGGAAATGTCAAGAGAAAGCAAGAGCAAAAAGGATTCAGAGTGGGGCGAGTGTGTGTGTGTGTGTGTGTGTGTGTGTGTGTGTGAGACAGAGAGTATTAGACCTGCACCACTGAATCTCCTCTCCTCTGAGGCTATTGTACTCTGCTCCACCTCTCTGTATTGATTCCACTGGGCAAGAGCCCCGCTCCTTTTCCTTTCTCCCTCCCACCCTCTCTCTCTCTTCCTTCTTTCTTTTTTCCTCTTTTCCTCTTCCCTTTCCCCTCTTTGTTAACTAGGAGGTGACTTTTTCCTTTGGCCACCTTTTTTTCTTCTTCTTCTTCTACTCCTCCTTTTCCTCATCTCTCTTTCTTTCCCTCCCTTTTGGACATTTTGCCTCTCACAGCTAAAGGATCATGTACACGCTCACCTTTAGCCACCTTTCAATCGATGTCATTGATTTTAATATCACAATGAAATAAATTATTTTCTTTGAGTGAAAGCACCCTACCACCCCCTCCTCCACTGTGCTCCTCCTCCATAGCCATCCTTCAGTTCAGTCCTTCTGTTTTAGATGTAATTGGCAATCTGAGACTTGTTTTCTAAAACTGTTGAATCACATTCATAGTGCCACCTTCATTCATATGCTTCCCTTTGTTTGCATGGACTATACCCTTTACTGTTCTCTGTGCATGGCAGCATTAGTTATAGTTTCATCAACTTGCTTTTATAGCTTCATGAACAGTGGGTGATCGTTGAAAAGCTATAAAATAATAAAGACCCTTATTTCTCAACTTTGTGTATGCACACCTTTGAGTGCAACACATTGAATCTGTGAAGATGCAAAGTGACCTACAAGGTTGTGACTGTATTGTACAATGCAGGATTGTGAACCTATGTAACATTTACCTATTATTAATTTCAAAGTACTTAACTGATGCTGAGAAGAGAGGTTGTGCTCATCAGCTAATGCTTACACTGCCTCACGTGGTTAGCAAGAAGCATCCGTTATTCATGGTGGAATTAGTTAAACAGCCTTGAATCAAATACTACTTACAGATGAGGAGAGAACTATTAGCTCCCCCTATGAAACTTAAAAAAAAATATATATATATGTATATTTCCCAAGTGCTGTTAGACAGAGCAAGGAATTCTTTACACACTTTTCCAAACATCCTAAGTTTATTTTTCTTTGAAAACCCTTCTTTCAGATTTGAATGGTCTTCTGTCATAAACTTTGATCTTCAGTTCAACTAACAGATTTTCATTGGGATTCAAGTCAGGGGTTTGAGGAGGTCAGTCAATAATTTTCACTTGGTCCTCTGGAGGTAGTTCTTTACCAGAAGTGACATATGTTAAGTCTTCAAACATTTGTCATGTTGGAAGACAAAGCGACCATCCAGACTCAGTTTTCTTTTCAAATCTTCATGCATCCTTGTTGGTGGTTCCTTCCACCCTGATGAGATTCCCAGTTCCAGGAGCATCCCTACAGCATAATACACCCACCACCATGTTTCACTGTGAACAATGTTCTTTGAGTTGTGTGTCTCTTCCTTCTTTCTCCAAATAAAAGCAACATGTCTGGTTTGTGTCCAAAGAGCACTAGTTTTGTCTCATCCGACCAAAGGACGCACTTCCAGTAAGCATAATCCTTCTCCAGGTTGCCCTTAGCGTACTTCAGTCTTGGCTGTTGTTCTGGGGTCTTTAGACACATCTCTCACTAGTTTGCTTTACAGAGTCTTTGAAGTATTTTGCTTCCGTACTGTGTGGCTTTTTCTGAATTTCTTGATGATACATCTCACTCCAGTTCTTGAAACTTGGAAATGCTGTGATAACTTTGTATATCCATCTCCTGCTTTGTGAGCATCAACAATTCTTTTCCTCTAAACGAATGTCTTCTGTTTTCGGCATTTTTATTCTGTGTATAAATTGGAAGATATCCCTCAGTTTTAACTTGATTTCACAAGCTTTGAGTATAACAGAGTAAAAGAACATCATTCCACAGCAGTGGTTTGTGTCAGAGCTCAACAAAAAGGTCCGTTTCTCGAGGGGCTAATAACACTGACTGTGGTAGTTGTTTTTTTTTATTTATTTTTTTGCTGAAATAATTCTGTTCTTTCGTGCAAATAGAAAGAATTCATGCTTTCTAAAGAAAACTAATATTTTTAGAAATGCTATGTTGAAAATCACTTGCTCTGGGAAAATTTTGTTGGAAAACTGTGCCACATGTTTAACACCAATCCCAGTTACTTTAGGTACAGTGGTGCTGGATACCATGCAGTAGTGATATGCCAATCAAAAGGTAGTCAAATTCTAAATCCTACTATGACTTAATGCTTATTTGACTCTAAATGAGACCACCATTCACAGCAGGAATATGATGCTTTATTGAAGAAGAGTTGAAAATAGCAATCAATATCATAAACTCATTAGAAAAATATTTCCCAACCTAATAAATCATATGAGAAGAAGAGTCATTTTCTCATCAACATTTAATGTAGTTATTTTTGTCCCCAAACAAGTTCTGAAGAGATTGGATAAAACAGTTTGTTTTCTCTGGTTTTAATACAAAAAAACCCAAAACTGTTTTGAAAGTTTTGATATTATACAACGGATCTTAAAAAAACAACTATCAAACTACCATACTGTGAGCAGTTTAACATCAGCATGAGACAACTTTTCATTCTACAGAGATCAACATTTTAGACCCGTTGTTTGCCATGTTGTTCATGTTTATCACTTCCTTACTACATGTGTCTACAACAGTACTCTACATTAAAGCTACTGGAAACTTCAGATGGATGAGTTGACCATATGTACATAAACATACAGGTTGTACATGCACAACAGTGTAAAATAGGTGGGATATTTTTCCTTTTTTATAGACTAAAGGTGTAAGTATACATCTCTGGTAAACACTAGCTATCTGGTTTGTATGGACATGTCCTCAAAGTTCACATAAACAGGGCTTTATAGTTTGAGAAATGAGGCTCTTGGACACTTTTATAGCAGGAATAAAAGACAGCTGTCACAGAGTGTGCACTTCAACATAAGCAGCGCTCATTAGCCTGTCATCAACGCATTATGACCGGTGAGTGGGATAAGGATGAAGATTCATCAGAGAAATTACATCCACCCCCCACCCACCTTGTCCCGCCACTCTACTACAATGTCCCTGTCACCCAGCTATCAACGCTGGCCTCTGTCCCCCGTGGCCAAGGAGTCCAAAAGCAGACTCCTATCGATCGGTGCTTACGCCATTGTCATTACATGTCATTGGTACACAAGGAGACACAGGACACAAGTTAGACTAGGAGATGGAGATAGAGCAATGAATGAATGAATGGGGGAAGAAAGAAAACAACGAGAATTTAGAAAAAGAAGACTGAATATAGGACTGTTTCTTGCCACATTGATGTGTGAAGAGCATAGAAAGAAAAGAAAACCTTTTGAGTATACTTTCTTCTTCTGTAAACATTAATTTGAGCATAACTGCCCTCTGGAGCGGATGGAGACATTGTGTGATTTCTTCTTCTTTTTCATGTTTTCAGAAGAAACTGCTGTAAGATAAAGGTAGAAATTTATAGTTCCACCGCAAAAAATTGTACCCCGAGGAGTTAATGCAAGCTTCATATAGATGCAGAGCTTTAATTATGTTGTCATTCTGTATGTATTTATCAGGTGATGTAGGAGGTGTGATAAAAGATTTTATGGCTGATTATGAAGGCTTACGTAGCCATTCTAAGAGGCAGGGCTGTGTTTTGTGTCTGATTGACATTGTAAAGTCACACAGTCTGAGTACTATTGAATTGCTGTCTGTTCATGTTATATATTACTCAAAGGTACAACAAGTACTTTTTGAGGTCACTTAAAGGACTGGATGTTAGTTTTTGACTATAGTAGTAGAAATGGACATCGCTGTTCCACATAATCAGTTTTTATTTATGTGGCTGGAGACTTCAAAAAAACTTTCACTAACTGTGGCTAACAGCAGCTAACAGCAGCAAAAACAGCAGCTAACTGATAGAAAAGTTTGGGATATCCTCAACAATTAACCTTACAAACAGCAGACTAACAGCCTACACTCACTACAGATGAGCGGCGGCCACAGTAGTTTCAAATCAAATCAAATCAAATCAAAATTTATTTATATAGAACATATTAAAACAACAGTGTTGACCACAGTGCTTCACAGTCAATAAAAACATGAGACAGTTAAAACAAACAATAAAAGAGGACAACAAACAATAGGTAACAACGCAACAAGCTAAAACAGCCAACTAGACAGAATCAAAAGCCAAAGTAAAAAAATACGTTTTAAGACGTCATTTAAAAGACTGGATAGACTCGGCAGTGCGAATATGAACTGGGAGGTTATTCCAGAGTCTGGGTGCCACGGATGCAAAGGCCCGGTCGCCTCTCGACTTCATTCGAGTCCTAGGTTGTGCTAGGAGCCTGTGGTTGGACGATCTAAGTGCTCTGTTGGGATTGTATGAATGGAGTAAATCAGAAAGATAACTGGGCGCTAAATTATTCAAAATATTAAAAGTGAACAAAAGAATTTTAAAATCTATACGATATTTAACAGGGAGCCAATGTAATTTGGCTAAAATTGGAGTTATGTGTTCATGAATTCTCGTACCTGTTAAAAGACGCGCAGCTGCATTTTGAATTAACTGGAGCCGGCAAAGAGAGGAGTGTTGGAGGCCCGAGTAGAGGGAGTTACAGTAGTCCAATCTGGATGTAATAAGTGCGTGGATAAGTTTGGCCTACAGTGGCCAATGTAGCGAAGATCACGTGCTTGGATCTGGAAAGGTAACAAAGCAGAATTCAGTTGACTGCAATCTGCAATCTACTGACATACAGTAGGTCACTGAACTGTGCAATTGAATATGCTTTGAATTTTGTGTGCTGTAGACCATTTTTCATAATCTAAAATATAAATAGGGCTTTTGCCATAGTTTTGGTGGGCCTTAAAACCTTTCCTTAGACACCTTTATACATGTAAAAAGGAATATTCAGAACTATAAAGACTTAATAGTAAAAGTCAAAAACATCCAGTTTAATGCTATGAGCTAACATTGTTATCTTTAGTTACTTAGCTACTATAAAGCCACAAATGTTACAATAAATATGATCAAAGTTAACTATATCTCAGAGCGCTGCTGTCAGTATAAGCCTGTGCTGTACAGTATGTGTTATAGCAGTAGGATAGTGTGTTACAAAAGTGCTATGTTAAGCTCTCCTCCTAACCACCATCACCCCACCAAGTCCATCACTGGGCCGTTCCTAGCTGCCAGACTTAACAGGTTCTGTTAAACAAATATTATACGAGTATTCTTTTTACATGAGATTGATAATACTTGTTGATCAACAGGTCTGTATGTGGTAAATTCATCACATATCAAGTTTGTACTTTTGCCATATTTCCAACATATTTCTTAGTATTTGCATGTATTTGTTACAGTGTAAATGAACCTAACATAATTGCCCTATTCACTGTGTGCCAGCTATTACAGATGCACCCAGTGCCGTGTACAAGATAATTATCTTAACACTAAGCAACAAAGTCCTCAAAGTATTTAAACAAAGCAGTTGCCAAGCAACACAGAACTACCTGTGCGAGCATATTTATTTTAAAATTAATATATATTAATATATATTAAGCTTTGAACAGCTGTGACTACGCTGTTGAAAGGTATAATTAACTGTCTTTTTACAGGTTGTTTTTTTTTCTTTAGGGTAAACGTCTCCCTGATGAGCTGTTCTTCAGCCCATGTTTTCAACACAGAGGGCCAAAGATTGTGCTCTATAATAAGGAAAACTTCAATTTTACAATTTGTGTCTCAGTGTCTTTGCATCACTGTCCATAAATACTTGTATGCTTGTGGTCATGCACTCATGCATTAAGGCACACTCCTGGCTTAACTCCAGAGAGTGTCATAAGCCTGTTTGTGCATGTGTGTCTGTAGGGCAGTTTGGTAGAAATGACACTGGCCGGCCATGTAAAAGTGTGTCTGACAGGGGGAGCGACAGAGTCAGCTCTTTTTTTCCTCCCCGCTCGCCCCCCACTGTTCAATCCATCCAGCTGCTGTCACCACAGGGGAGCAGACAATCTATCAAGGCATCGGGATGCATTCTCCTCACCTGCGCCGCGCCTTTAATGAACAGCCAACATGATCCCGGCTGACAAGCAGGAAATGGATGTAATAAAGATTGTTTCTGCATGCTCTTTGCATCCCTGATAAATCACCTCGCTGTGCAACAGATACGGGAGCCACATGGAAATTTGATTTCACACGGCAAGGGGGAGGAAGAAGAGAGCAGTGGGGGGAAAAGAGAACTGCTAGTGGCAGGGTCACTCTATTTTATTCCTCTTTTTCTCCAGCGGAGCAGCAGCGCAAGATGTGTGGGGGTTGAATGGAGGGGCAGTTCTGTTTTCTTTTTTTTCCCTTTAACCATGTTCTTATCCCACAAAAGTTCTGTTAAGCCCCTAACATGCGTCTATTTCTCTAAGTTCATAAACAATATCAGACAATGTGTAGACCTTTACAGAGGTCTCAGTCATCATAACTCGATGTAATGTTATTGTGTGCACTACAAAGGAAATAAGGAAGAAACCTGAAACTAAAACATTTTATTTGTAAAAAAAATAAGAACACTAAGTAAAAGTAAAAAAATAAACTACAGTTTTAGTATAATTCAGCTATTATAGTTGATGTATCAGGTGGTATTTCAGACGATAGATATGAGATAGTTGTGATTCCACTGATGAGTATGCATGTGATGATATAGTAATTATGAGGGGTTAAAGTGGGATTTAGCAGGTGGGGGAAACCTTAGATGTAGGTGGCCATGCAGCTGGGACAAAGTTTTAAAATATCAGCTAAATTAACCCATGCTATGAGTTCAGTAGATTTGCTTTCTTTGACGACCTGGCTACTGGCTCTGAGGTTTACTCGTCAGAATTTGACAAGTGCTAAAGAACATCACCAGCTTAAGGTAAAATTCACGATACCTTTCTTTGTAATAATCTGAAACGATGGATGCCACAGTCTACCGTGCACCAATTCAAATACAACGACAAGAGACTTTATTAGGTAAACCCTGTTAGTTGACCAAAATATCTAATCAGCCAATGACATGGCAGCAAGCAGTGCATTTAGGCCTGCAGACAAGGTAGAGACAAACTGCTGAAGTTCAAACTGAGAATCCGAATGAAGAATGAAGGTGATTTAAGTGACTTTTCATCGACATGGTTGTTGATGCCGGGGCTTTATTTCAGAAACTCGTGAAACTGCTGAGATTTTCCCACAAAACCATGTCTAGGGTTTACAGAGAATGGTCCAAAAAGAGAAACTATCCAGTGAGCAGCAGTTCTCTGGGTGAAAATGCCTTGTTGAGTACTTAAGAGGAGAATAGCCAGACTGCTTTGAGCTGATAGGAAGGCAACAGTAACTCAAATAACCACTTGTTGCATCCGTATTGCATGGAATAACATCTCTGAACAAGCAGGATCTTGAACCTTGAAGCAGATGGGTTACAGAAGCTGAAGATCACACCAGGTAACACTCCTGTCCCCTCAGAATAGGAAACCGAGGCTACAGTTCACATGGCTCACTAAAACTGGACAATAAAAGATTGGAAAAACATTACCTGGCATGATGTATCTCTATTTCTGCTTGAATGGTATTGTAAGAATATGGTGAACTTGAGAACCTGATGTTGGGGGGATATTTTCTTGACACACATTTGGTCTGTTAGCACCACCTGAGCATTGTTTAAAAACTAGAGCCTACCTGAATTTCTTTTGTTGCTGACTGTTTCTATTCCTTTGTGACCACAGTGTAACCACCTTCTGATGGCTGCTTTCAGCAGGATGAAGGGCCATATCAAAGAGCTCAAAATCACGTTAAAGTTTATCTTTGAACATGGCAGTGAGTTCACTGTACTCAAACGGCCTCCACAGTCACCAGATCTCAGTCCAGTACAGCCTCTATAGGAAGTGCTAGAAACGGGAGAGTCACATCTTGAGTGTGCAGACGGCAAATCTGTAGCAAGTGCGTGGCACTATTATGTGAGTGCAGACCTCTCTCTGATAGGTGCTTAGATCTGTAAGATTTAAGGAAGTTCTGAAGGGAAAAAAAGAGGTCCAAGATGTAACTAATAAAGTGACAACTTTCCAGGTAATCAAATGCCCCTTCCTGAGCAGTTCTTACCTTTCAAAACAACTGCTCATCTTCCTCACCTGTCCTCTCCTTCTTACATATTGAATGAGTGATTGTTGCACATTTGTTTTACTGTGCGAAATGCAGTTTGTGCCATTCTCTCGCACTGCCTAGATGGTGAAGTAAGGGCACCAGAACGCAATGTTATTCTCTGCGTGCATGAACACCACAGATGAGAAGGAAGAAATGAATAGAATAGCCTAGTCTGTTTTGTTAGCTGTCTCTGTGAACACATATAAAGCACACCACGGCCAGCTGCCATATCCACAGTATATGACTACCAGTTGATATTGCTTCTATATGGTTTGAGAGCAGATTTAACTGGAGATGCGACCAGTTATATTAAATTAAACTCATCAGATATTTGATAAAATATAGATGATCAAAGGGAGCAAATACCAATCTGCAGAAGGGGTTCTAGCAAACATTCACTCACATGCCTTACTGTCCAAAAGTCAGCGTAGCAGCCTTCTAACAGAACAGCATTTGTATTGTAGAGTACAGGGAGTGTGAGAGAAATGAAAGGGGTGAAGAAAAGAAAATAATGATTAGAGCTGGGGAGAAATAATAGTGGGGGAGCAGGCGAAATACATGGGGAATGGAATATAGGAGAATAAAGGGAGAGTGAGATTGAGATAGGGAGAGGATGGAAAGGGGAAAGAGTGAGATAGGGAGTGGGGTGGGGGGGATGTAGATATGGGGGGTGGGTGAGTAATTTATGATTTAATCTAATGCAGTCTGGACCTGCTGTAAGTCACACAGACCTCAGCTGGGAAAGCAAGGGAGGGAGCGATGAAGAAATTGAGAAAGAGACATTAACCTTTCCTTGAAGCGAGTGTGGAACTGTTTTATCCGGCCACCAGCGACTCTTGTAAACCTTTTCTCCTCTCCAGCTCCACCTTCTGCGCCCTCTGATTTTACCAACTGCTTCTTTGGACTGAGTTTCCAAAACAGGTTATGTAATCACGATCACCTTTGGTTCCACAAAGTATGAAGCAGAATATACACTTACAGTTGATTCTCTTATTTCACTAAGGTGATATGACATTCTAATGACTGAGACCAATCATCTGATGATGGGTGTTTCTTTTGCACAGGAAGTGATGTCTGCATGTCTTCTAATGTGGTTGTGTTTAAAACTCCAGAGACTGTGATAGAAAAAGTAGAGAAACTCAAACTTCATCAGCGAAAATAAAGCCCAAGGAAAAAGCTGTCAGAAAGCCGCCTACACTGCTCGACTGATGAGTTATTACTGGGAAGCAGGAAAGTAAAGGCCAGAAAGATGCAGAGAAACTCTATTAGAAAATGGGAAATTTAAGGTTTACAGCACTTCACATCAGTATGTCCTCCACAAAGTCCTTCTGTAGCTTAGTATGACGTAACAAAAGTCGATGCAACACAGCCTTCTTTAGGAATCAGTTGTTGCTATAGGCAATGCCGCTGGCATTTTGGGCTGTTTTTTGTACTTCTTAAAAAAACGAAATAAGGTTTTGGTTTGATTTTCTGAGATCACAAATGTGTCACACAGTCACATAAGTTTTTGGGTTGTGAAATAACCTTGAGTCGATCTGATTGGCAGCAAATATCGGTGGATGACTTTAACTGGACTCACAAGGGAGTTTGAGTGAATTATCACAAATAATCAGCATCATCAATAACCAGCTGCTGCCGCTGGCATTGCTGCTGGCACTAGAGAAGAAAAAACATGATTTTGGTTGCAGTATCTTAGGTCATGCACTGTAGTGTATATGTGGTGCAGTGTCCAAGCAAGTAAGGCAGCGATCAGTTTTGTTCACCCTAAGATTTTACCCCCTTATTCATGAACAAAACTCCCTGTTTTTAGAACAAATATTGGTCATAAGTTTGACGTAAGGTGAAATTCAAATTTAAATTGCACAAATTGCACATTTGTGCAATTTGAAATTCTAAACTGTTCCCACTGCACTATGCACCTGCAGCAGCTGACAAATAAAATTGTCTTAACCATAGACTGTATATAAAAGATGGATGCAGCCACTGTGATGTTACCCACTGGTTGTGCACTACATTTTGAAGCCTCAAGATTTACATTTTGGTCAACAAAATGGAGCCACAAGTGGCCTTGTTTAAATAAGAGGTTCTGCACCACACAGCAGACCGTATTATTTGGATCACAACAGCTTATTTATTATTATTGTTTATTTATTTTTGTATAAAGCTGTAAACATGAGCCAGTCTCCAGAGGCAGTTTGAGGAATTGCAGATTTTGGCATTTCTGACTTAGCTTTATTTTTCCAATACACAGGATTCAGTTTAGTCTATTCAGTTTTGCTCCATGGCTAGGCCTTCTAACTTTATTTGAAAGGGAAATAAAAAGCCAATTTTCATTAGTTATGACAAATGACTATAATGACAAAGACTAAGCAGGATATGAGTGTGTTGTATATACCCATCTTTTTATTCCTTCTTTATCTGTACTATATCACTGTCATGTTGCCAGTTGACCTTAGTCTGTGCCACATGACCCCAGGCAAGATGTAGTTTGCACCAATCAGGGCGCTAATGTATAGAGACAGAGGAACATTCACACACAGCCATACCCACCTGAAATTTTGACCTGCCTGGCAATCTAACCTACATGTGTCGGGATTGTGGGAATAAACTACACCACATAGAGAACATGCAGACAGAAAAAAGTGTTCTTCTTACTGTAAACACTGCACAACTGTGTTGTATAAGTTAACTATTAGCTACTGAATTATGCTACTGACTGGCAGATTTTAAGGATATAGTCAATAACAGTATTTAATCTGAAGTGTGATCATTTAACACCAAACAAAATTGGTTTGGAGATGTTGGAAATTAACACCACTAGAGGTTCACCACAGTTTTAAGTGTGTAGTGGTAGGTATATGCAAATGTTAGCGTTTATATAGGCAGGTTTACCTTTTTAAAACGTTGTATTTTTCTCAAACTTTTAGTCATTTGAGTCGTAATGAGCCGTTAATGTAACTGTAATGGCTTTTTACCTTTGCACATGGAATATAGACATAGAATATATAGAATCACACATAGAATCAATAGTGTGAAGCAGCGTGGCGGCTTGCTGTATCTTGCAATCGTTGCTCTTCAAATGCTGAAAACCCCGCGGACTCAGCAAATGACATAACATGTTATCGAGCTGCACCAGCGCCTACTACTGGAGCGCAGCTTTCATGTCTGCATCAATAATCTCTCTCTAGAGAGAGAACCATTTGCCTGGATAAATATTGGTTTTTGCGTTGGCCCCTGTAATGGCACCATGTGCAGGCGGCGGGGCCCATAAGTGACTAAGTGACGTTGTCTGTCACGCCGTTGGCAGGCTGGCGTGGGAGTCGTTGGCACATCGTGGGGTCTCTCCAACGCTCATTTGAATTCGCTCGTCCCCAATCATGCCACTACACTCAGCGACTACACACTTCTACACTCCACTCACACAGTACTCCCACTACCTGTTTGGGCGCCGTCGCTCTCATTTGCATGAAATAAGATGGAAATGGAGCCCTTATTTATGCCAACAGAAATGGAGTGTGTTATTAAGGGCACTATTGTGCAAAAGAGACGGCGGCGGTAAGAATACATTACAGAGGCTATTTCTGGAGTGGCTCGAGTCACACAGAGGGTAATGCTTTACAGGTCCCTGATGACTTCTGCACTCTGTAAGGGATATGTGTGCGTGCTTATGTGCATTTTGCATGTGAATGTGCGCATGCTAGTTCATGTGCATGAACCTGTCTATGATATTTTAGGGGTAATGTGTGCAGTTATTTACAGTATGTACCCGTGTGTGTGTGCGTGTGCGTGTGTGTGTGTGTGTGTGTGTGTGTGTGTGTGGGTGAGTCGATGTATACTTGCCCACACCCCTGGTGAACTTGATTCTAGCAGATGATCATATATATTGCCCAATGGATGGCTTTCCTGTGATTGACAGTTCTCTGTTTCTCTGGCTTCATTGTAAGTCTGTGTTGTGTAGGCTGGCCAGAGGGAGGTAGAGCTGTCAGTCAGGCATTGATACAGCACTTCGAAGTGTTCTGTGGGTCATTTCTGTGTTTAAAAGGGGCTAAAATGGGAGGAGGATAAAGGTCTACAGAGGGCTGTTGGCCATTATTTTGTTTCTTTTATTTCTTCAGTGAAATATAGGCAGTTTGTGAAGTGCTGTGAAGGTTTATGAAGAAAAAGAAAACATCCCTGTTTTCAGCTGCAGTTGATGCTCTCTCAAGTCACTTAAAAAAACTCATTTAACAATGCAATGCCTCACAGTTATAAGAATGACTGGTACAGTAATGACATTAGTGATCTCTTAACATTACATCCAGTGTTTTAATTAGATAATTATTTCATATGCTTTATACATAATGTGGCCACCATTCATAACCAATGATATTTCAGTCATTTTCAGCTGTGCTTCGTTTTGATCAAACTAAGGGATATATTTATTTTATTGGGTACTTGCTACTGAAATATACTGTATACACTTTATATAGGTGTGCAGAGCAGGTACTTTACAGGTGAGCTCCTTTTTCATCGCTGACAGAAGTGAAGCCCAGTCTGGTCTTTTACGTTAGGAATTATTGGAGTTACTGTTGCCTTCCTGCCAGGTTGATGCAGTCTTCCCATTCTCCTCTGACCTCTGGAATCAGCTGACATCTTCTTTATTTGGGGGCCTTTCTTTGTAAATCCTGGACCTGACTGTGTGGAAAATCCCAGTAAATCAGCAGTTTCTGAAATGTTCAGGCCAGCCAACCTGACAATAATAACCACACCATATTCAAAGTCACTTAAATCACCTTTCTTCCCTATTGTGATGCTCAGTTTGAACATCTGCAGTTTGTCTTGACCATGTCTGCATGCCTAAATGATAAAATGCATATGATAAACATGCCGTGAAAGAAAAAAGAAAACAATTTTTAATAACCAGTTTTAGGTGTGTTTTGGGTGTTTTTGAAAACTGCGATTTTCCGTTTTCGTCTTTTTAAAAAAAATCCTGTCCACATGTGCAGTTTTGAAAAAACATTTCAGTTCACATGTAAATGTCAAGATCGAAGTCAAACGCTGTCAGGAACATGCCAAATCTTAACTGTGTAGAAATGTTGGCCAATCAGAAGTCTAGAAGCCTGTGATGGAAAGAGTAAACGAGGTTTTGTGCCTGGGTTGCGTCACTAAATCTCCGTTTTCACCGTCCACACCTAAATGCAAAATCTGAGTTTTTGAAAATCTCCACCCTGGCAGGAGTTTTTTAAAATCTCCATTTTTAGTGACCCAAAATGCCCTTTATGTGTGGATGAATGGCCCAAACACATAGAAAAAGCTGCATTTTTAAAAATGCCCGTGTATGTGGGGACGTAGCCTAACACAGTAATGTACTTTTTGCTGTAATGTTCTTTTTTTTTTTTTTTTTGCTTCTGATACAACCAAATTTCCCCTTGTGGGACAATTAAAGGATTATTCTATTCTTCTATTCTACTTGACCTGAAAGAATTTTCTGGTTCATATGTTGAAAGCATTTTAGCCAGCAGTCACTGTGGGCATGTAAGGAGAGCTCATATATCGTGGCTCAAGAGTTGGCAGTTCGTCTTGTAATCGGAAAGGTTGCCAGTTCGAGCTTGGCTCGGAAAGTCTTGGTCGTTGTGTCCTTAGGCAAGACACTTCACCCGTTGCCTACTGGTGGTGGTCAGAGGGCCTGGTGGCGCCAGTGTCCGGCAGCCTCGCCTCTGTCAGTGCGCCCCAGGGCCGCTGTGGCTACAATGTAGCTTGCCATCACCAGTGTGTGAATGACTGAATGTAGTGTAAAGCGCTTTGGGGTCCTTAGGGACTAAGTAAAGCGCTATACAAATACAGGCCACTTACCATATAACCATTAAAAGGAATCGGGAAGCTAACAGACCGGGCATCGTGTGCAATAATTCACTTGATATTGCAACTAAATGCTCCACAATATCTTATTCATCAAACCACCAAATAACTTAAAAAAATGACAGGATTATACTATTTGTTGTCTTCCATTTTACATCACTGTAGTTTGAAGTGACAGGTGAGAGGTTTAAGTAATATTAAGAAATAAGGATGTGAGAAAAAATCTGATGATGTTAAAAAAAAGTTCAGGTTAATTCTGCTAATACAGAATAAAACATTTGAGTAGACTATATGATAAAATATAGAGTGTATTTTATGATTAGTTCTGTGACACAACTCAAACATCTTTAAGAAAGAATAATAAGAACACCCAATACTGACAAATTCTTATATTAAAAATCTCTTACTTTAAATTCTTGTTGGCTTTTTTTTTTGTAGTGTTTTCTGAAAACTGCATTAAGTAAAACTGCACAGCCTAATTTTCTTGTCACCTTTTACTAACCCCAGTGGACAGCTTGTCCTTTCTTTGACCTGATCTGACCTCTCTGACCTTTTGCTGCTAGCCCAAACCTGAACCTGCACCACAGCTAACCCTTCACTGGCCCCTTGGTGACTGGTGACATTTAACCTTATCATGCTAGCCATTCCCAGGCTGCCACAACGCAGCAAGACCATGCTGGGTAAACACTATGAGTAGATTGAAGCTTGCATGCTGACATGGACACAATTCATAGCAAAAGAAGAGAGAAAACAATACTAGTAAAATATTTATTCATAAAAAGCATGAAATTATGCTTTTCACTTCTCCTGCCTGTGCGTTTGCTAGTCATCTTTATTAAGAGGTGTATTTTGTATCTTATTTACCAGCTTATAGCGCAATTACCTGTCATGGAGTGCAGTGTTACAGGCACCAGATTATTTTGTGAAGCATTTTATTTTGTTGCTGATGTGTGTGTGTGTGTGTTTTTTTTTTATTATTTACATGTTTTCTAATGGAGTTTATTAGCATGTGAGTCGCAGCCTTAGTGCATGTCTCATCTGTCCTCCTGAAGGGTGGCCATTTTGAAAATGTTAAAAGAAGAGAAAGCGGAGGGGGGGAAAAAGTTGCCCATTAACTGGAAATCTCCCCCTCCCAGGGCTAAATTGGTGTAAATACTATTGTTCCCCTCTCTGTCAAAGATATATGGAATGTTGTTTCGCTGATGGCTTCAGTAAATGCTGGAGCCAGGGAAGCGTATAGATATAACAGATCTGCTCCAACATTACATCTAACCACTGGGCTGTGTAACTGGCCCTATACTGCATTTGTCATACGATGTGTGTAGGTTGGCATGTGTATGCATGCGGATGTGTGTGTGTGTGCTTATTCATAAGCACTTAGGAGATGGAAACAAAACGGCAAGCAAATAGAGAAAATAAAGAGTAGAAAGAAAGAAAGTGGAAATTGAGAGAAAAGAGTTGTTGTTGTTGTTGTTGTTGTTGGGAAATAACACATCAAATAAGCTAATATCAAGGCCACTGTGGTCCCATAAGTTCTCCATTCAACCAGAGGTCAAACTGGGGTCAAGCTCTATTGATTTCTTTCCAGGCTTTGTGGCAGTATTTCTTACTACTAATAGCAAGTGCAGGCCTTTACCAGCACTGGATGCCATTTCTCTGTTACATTACGGGGGGTGCAGGGGGTTATTTCTGGTTTCACCTCTCACATCCCAGCATAAAGCACGGCCCGTATTCTGCTGGGAGAAACAGCATCATATACTACACATACTAGAAGCTTTCAGTGTGTAAATTTGTTTGCATCTGTGTATTTGTCACGCGCGTGCAGACCTCCGTGTGTTTGTATGGGTATAAACTTATCATTTTACATGTGAGCGTGTGTGTGTGGACCTATATCTGTGTGTTCCTGGTGTGCAGTGATGGATCACAGCAGTTCCCTGTTTACCTAGCCTCATGATTTCCTGTGCGTGTATGTAACAAGTGGAGTTTGGCAGGATTAATGAGCCCACGGCTTGCTGAATGGGTGTTTGGCTGCGCAAAGCACTCCATCATGGCCTGATGCTGCTACCATATCCCTCACAAACATACGCACACACAGACTAACACACAAAAACGCATACACACATACATGATAATGCACTGTGCAACTCACCACTTACCCCTGCTCTTAATTACACATGCTTAGCCAAGTCCCATTAAACAGCACCCCTCCCCCCCCTCCTCCTCCCAAAAGCTAAACAACGTTAAAGCATCCACATTTCTCATAGAGTGCCTTGTTTAAATATAGTCTGCACTCTGCTGCATGTAGGAGGTAAATTGTTCTAATATGTTTGCTCCTGAGATGCACAGAGGAAGAGAGAGTTTCGACTCAGTGCCAAAGATGTTATTTTCATGTTTTCATTATTGTCAGATTTGTTTGCATGCTTGGATTTCATTAGTATATACTCTGAGAGTTTGTGTAGCATATACTGTGACAAGCCCCCTGGTGGCTGTTCTTGCAGTCATTGCCCTGAGGGACTGTAACATACAGTAATGAACAGTAATGTGGATTTAAACGCACTACTGAGAGCAGCCTCCAGTAGAGTCTAGTACATATGTGCATGTAGGTGAGAATCATAAAAGCCAAAAGATTTTATAAGATGAATAATAAAGCAAGAAAACCAGTAGAAATACTGAACAGGAGCCACATTCTCTTTATTCTGCTGTTAGATCCCAGCACAGGTACTCTGTGCCACATTACGTATAACCCTGCTTTTTTCTCTTATTATCAAGAAATGGAAACAAAAATAATGTAACTATAAAATTTATACGGTTTCTGAATGATCTCTTACGCGTGTGCTCACATTCAAACTTAAGGCTGTGGGTAAATGTGGTCTTATGTAGCGCCTTTCTACTCGGCTTGAGCACTCAAAGCACTTTATACAGCATGTCTCATTCACACAGCACTTTTTTCTATGTGTAAGTGCATCTGTCTAATATTCACACTCAGGAGCAACTCAGGGTTAGTATCTTGTCCATGGACACATGGAGACTGGAGAAGCCAGGGATCGAACCGCCAACCTTCCAACTAATAGACACGCTATGCCGCTTTAGCTATAGCCAAAGTCTTTTTTTTTTCATAGCCATCACATGCCTGTTTGTTTTGCCCCTAAAAATCTGATTACCTTAGCCAGTGCTGCACGGGCTTTACCTAATCCCATTTTAGATCCCACTGCCTCTTGACTGTATGAAAGTGTGAACGACTGAAGCATTACCATTGTCGCCGGCTGCTGTGTAAATTACCTGCCGTCTCAAAGCTAGGTGTGGCTAATATTTGTACAGCACTGCTTGCATTTTAAACTAACCTGCTTGCTAATTATGAAGATAACAACAGCAAAGCTGTTTGCTCTGCTGAAATTAGTCTTTTTTTCTGAAGCTGCAGGTTTTCGTGGGACCTTGCGACAAAGACAGTTTACTGTATCACCTTCAGCTACGTTCACTCACTTATAATTTAGTTTCTGAGCTTTTAGTTAATCATAGGTTGTTAATCTTAGATGATGCAACATTATGTATTATGTCGTCACACCAGCTTGATTTTAAGGTCAGCCCAGCGATCGTGTAAGTGATACACAGGGTTCTACTGTGACTACTAAGGAAATTCTCCTTCATTTTGTGTACATATGTGATATTTATATTCCTGTTTCTGTAGTGGGATTTTATTTGTGTGAGAGTCACAGTTGAGGTTTGTCGTTGTGTCTCGTTTCGTGCGGTTGGATTTTGAATTTGTGTGTGTTTGTTTGTGTGGCCAGAAAAAGGGGGGCGGGAGAAGAAAGGAGGACAGGAGGGTAGAGCAGAAATCAAATCACTTAATTGCTGCATTTTTCATCTCCATCTTTTGTTTTATGGCGGCTGAGGGCCAGCGAGCAACTCTGGCTGTGATTCATGGACGTCAGGGAGGCCTGTGAGCAGCGCCATCCCTCATCAGCCACTCGCGTACCCAAAGCACCCACACAATTACCGTGATGAATATGACTTGTTTTTGTTGTTTGCTTTTCTGTTTTTTTCATACATTCTTTTACATTGCTGCCTTCATCTAAGTTGTTTTTTTGTTTTTTTTTGTGAATCAGGGGGCGCTTAATGCAGTTGCTGAGCTGTCAGAAATAAGCAATTTACCATTTCAGGTTCATTCCTTCTTCTGCACCCTCTGCTTATGAGAGCTGAGCCCACTGAGACTGGGAGAGAGCAGCAGATATAGACAGATAGGAATGCATGGAAGGAGAGGGGCGGGAGATCCAGATAAGGAAGAGATAAATATAGTGAGGGGAGACGAGGGATGTGTTCAGAGATGCTGCGAGCAGATGCAGGGAGTGGAGGATATAAAAATGGAAAGAGGGAGTGGAGATGTTGTGAAAGCGGAAGGAACGGAAAGGTGCAGGAAGTGAGCAGGAGATGCAAGGAGATATCACATGTCTGAGAGAGAGGGAGACGTGGAAGATGAGAAAGAGGTGGATAAGGAAAGGGATGGTGAAGGACAGATAGTGGGACGGTGGGAGAGAGAGAATGAGAGCAGCAGCAGAAGGAAAGATAAGGCAAAAGAAAGAGAGCAAGGAGATAGGGGGAAGGATGAAATCATAGAGAGAAGCTTTGTAGTATCACATTGGGTGTGTGACATGTCAATACTGTACCCCCTGCCTGGTTGTGCCTCCTCCTTTGATAGCTACAAGAATCCAGTTTATATCAACAGAAAGCCTTTAATACTGACACAAATGCAAACACCGATGTGGATATTTCTTTAGGAACGTGAGTAATACATGATATCTGAGCCAGAAGCTGTCCCTTTTTTCAGGACAACGATGTATCTTTAGATTATTTCAAATCTTGACAACTATTACTAAGATTTTGTGGAGTTGCACCTGAGAACTTTAAGAACAGGTTGAGTAACGTCGCCGTTATTGGCTCCTCATTCGAAGCCTGTAATTTACTCTCTGATTTACATCTTAATTAGGTGGCAGTACAAATGTCAGCTTTTACTGGAGTCTTTCAAATCTCACTCTGGCCTGCTGACGCTGATGTATTACAGTTGTGCCACAATTGCTGAGGCACGTTTCTTGGAACCTTCCGCCCTTTTCTCAGAACTCTAAACACAAAATCCAATTTTCAAACTGTATTCATAAAGCCTCTGGCTCTTCTGGTAAATCCCCACAAACGCATCAAAACACTCTTGTCCGTGCACAAGACTGCGCGATAAAGCATGAAACCGGTCAAAACAATATTACTACTGAGCGTTCATTACACCCTACTATCAAAAAATGGAAAACACAGTATTCATGATACGTAACTCGAGTCATTCCAAGCTCATGTGGAGGTGTTGCTGTTCTACAAAAGTTACAGAAATAGAGTAAAACATAAATAGACAGCCTCCAAACCCAAGAGAAGTACTGTACCAAACATTAATCAAACATACTAAATGTTTTTATGCATTGTAGACCTCAAACAGGATTATACCTCATGATATAATTTACTTAGCAAACTGGTAAGTATGAATCAAGTGAACTTTATGTTACAGCTTTTTTTTTTTTAATAAAAAAAATGTTTCTTCATATATTGAAGTCTGTCAATACTAAGCATCAGAACAAAGTATTCAGAACTAAATATGTTCCTCCACATACTACTGAACATACCACTGTAAGGTCAGCAAACGTATGTGAAGAGAACAAAAAGAGAACAAAAGCATGACAGTGTTGGATCTGGTCTGTTTGGTTTGCTGATTTGACGATGTCAGCAAACCAAACCAATCCCATATAAAACCTTGCTTTTATATAGGAATATAACCAGGAAACAACATGTTTGCAACCAGCTGGGTTGCAGTCCCCTGGCAACACCAAACTTTTCCTACTGGCAAGGTTGCCATCTTATTTTACTTCAGTGTAACTGAGCCAGAATTCGATTCAATTTAATTTTGTTTATACAGCGCCAAATCACAACAACAGTCATCCCAAGGCGCTTTATATTGTAAGGTAGACCCTACCATAACACATACAGAGAAAAACCCAACAATCACAGTGCGACAGTGGGAAGGAAAAACTCCCTTTTAATAGGAAGAAACCTCCAGCAGAACCAGGCCCAGGGAGGAGCGGCCATCTGCCGCCACCGGTTGGGGTGAGAGAAGAAAGACAAGACAAAAGACATGCTGAAGAAAAAGAGAAACATTATTAGCCATAGGGCTACTGCCAATCCTCATTTTGCTGCCATCAAACATGCCAGCTTGGGTCCTTACAATACTGATGCTATTGTCACATTTTTAGATCAAGTCAGCTTGATAGCAGACTGAATTTGACTTGTAATAATAATAATAATAATAATAATAATAATAATAATAATAATAATACATTATATTTAAAAGCGCCTTTCAAGACACCCAAGGACACTTAATAATAGAATAAAACACATATTAGAACAATGACAATAAGCTCACAGTGAATATGCAGACTTGAACAGATAGGTGTTGAGTTGAGATTTAAACTGGGGAAGAAAACCAATGTTTCTTATATCTGGGGGTAGAGAGTCCCACAGCCTGGGAGCAGAGCAGCGAAAAGCTCTGCTTCCCATAATGCTGAGGCAGAATGAAGGCGCAGCAAGTTGGATATAAGAAGAGGATCGAAGTGAACGGGAAGGTTATGAAGGGCCTTGAAGGTGAGCAGAAGAAGCTTGTATACTATTCGGGATTTCATAGGAAGCCAGTGAAGTTCCTGAAGGATAGGGGTGATGTGCTGGTAGGAGGGGGCTCTGGTAATAATACAGTGGAGTGATAGTATTGAGACTATCACTACACTTATTGCCATTTCACTGTTGTGTCAGTTGACAACTGACCACCAGTGGTTACAGACCTGGTCGCCATCTTTAAAGCAACCATTTTGACGGCAAGAAAATTTCAAGTTCATGTTTGCAGTAATTTTGTACATCTACAACCACTGTTTCCCCTAGTGTGATTGTTGTATTATTTTTTTTATCCCAGCCTCATCAGCGGATAAAAACTAATGTGCGATTTCCTCTTATTCCATGTGCAAAAATATCCCAGCAGCTCAGATTTGATCTGAAATTACTTGTTTTTTAAAAAATATTCTGGAACTGTCCTTAGTGTCAGTCTTTGTCAGTTATGTCTAATAAGAAACACATACGGTCCAGATACATGTATTAATCCCCGCCACACCCCTCTGTCTTCACAGAGTGCTGTACTTTTATAGGAATTTTTATTCTCAGCATTTAAAATGTTACCCCCGATAAACACCCTCCAAATTATAATAATTAAGAAAACCAACACCAACAGTGAAACTAACAAAAACTAAACCAAATTAAAAACAAAACTCAAAATAAAAACAAACGCCTAATTAGAAAATACAAAGCTATAATAACCATGCACTGTTACACCGAAACTTGAACTTACCCTTGCTCACTTTGCACTCTGAAGTGGCTCTCATCTGTTTCGTCACGTCACGAGAAACAAGTGTGAACAATTTTGAATTGTTGCGTTTAAGAAGTGACATCAGCGCTGTAGTTGTGCTTTGTGCATCACAGTGGAAAGAAATGTGTTTTCACGAGTGAAAATGTGTTCAGAGTTTTCCAATAGGCTAAATTAGCTCTGAAAATTGTGTATAACTAGGTGGAAATTGTTTTAGGTGTTACCAAATGAATGAGTTGTTTAATAAATTTGATCAGGATGGTGAGAATTTGGTGGGAGTTAGTGTTTTAGCAATTCAGAGAAACTGTAAAATTCTCACGACAGTCTCTCCTCCATAGAGACAAAGATTACTCTGTTGGCTGTAGAGTTGTGCAGCTGTTACAAACTAAAAGTGTGGATGTTTTCTTTAGTTAAAAATTTCAGGCTAAATACAAATGGTCAGCGTATAAGGATTTTTTTTGTGTCTTCAAAAATAAAAATTGTTTCATATAAAATCTGCAATGCACTAAAAAACCTCTTAGTCCATTAAGGCTTATTTCACATTGTAATGAATAACTATGTGTTTTATCGGAAAGTGTACAAGAAGAATTTGTATACAAAATTGATTCATTGGTCATTAATGATGGCTCTGTTCCATTAAGTACCCCTAGAGAATCAGCATGCACAGTGCCAGAGCCCTGGAGCCAGCTTGCCTCAAATGGAATGCAGCCATATTTAATCTTATTAATTCCATCTGTGCTTTTCCAAGTCAAAGTGACTGGCTTCCCTCGTTTTTAACCTTTGGCTCGTGGTCGGCTCCAAAAGTCATTGCCAGTTTGTTCCGTTCTGGCACATCACCTTTTAGAAAGTGTCAATAATTACAGTCAAAAAAAAAGAGGAAAAAAGTACACCCTCAATCAGTTCTGAGGATTTACATATCAGGATATAATACAAAATCATCCTTACTAGGAATGAAAATGAGGTAAAGTGAAATGAAGAAAAACACATAACATTACATGCTAAAAATGTGTTAATCATGCAGCAGACTGTCTGTGCAGCATTTGTAAAATAATCATAAAATCCCCCCCATTTTTTTTAAATATTGCAACTTAACTGAGCAGTTGCTGCCGTCCAGACTATTAACCATCCACATATCTTCAAAGATCTCTGCCTCTCATGCTCATATAGTATTTGCGCAGGTATATAAACCCACAGAGGCTTTGATCACACAGTTGGCAGCGAGGTTGCCTCCCCATCGTCTCTCCATAAAGGAGTGTGTTGCACTGGGGCCTCACACACTGCGCTAAACATAGAGGGAGAAACAAGAGAGGGAAGATAAAACAAAAGCTAAGCCTCAGACGTCATGTCCGCTCATCACTTTGTTTGTTTGTTGCCGTGTTTGTTTGCATCCCTCACAGCGGTGGACGGAGGCGAATTGAAGCATAGAGGGTAGAAGAAAAAGAGCTGCACGCAGGGATCGTGCATGTGTTTTTGTGTACATCTGAGAATTTCAGATATCCACGCGTGTGCTATTGTGGATAACCTGGAAAAACATTATTTTATCTTTGACTAGTAACATTTTAGAAAGCGGACCCAGCTGATGGCTGTCTTCTACTAGTGATCGGTTGTGTAGTACATTACTAAACAGGGTGAGATAAGGCCTTTTCCTAATGTGATTCTCAGTTTGATTAACAATCTTTTATATGACATTTGTACTTTTTTAATAAAGGGAAAAAAAAAAAAGTTTGATAAGATAAATTAAAAAGCAAACATTTACTATATGCAACAAGTAGAAACAGTATAAAAAGGAGAAAACAAACAAAAAAAAGTGCAAACCTTTGGAGCAATCAGCTCAGTTACAAAGAAAACTGTAAAGCAAGCCTGCTGCACAGGCAAACAGTCCCCAGAGGAGCCAAACTCAGTAGTTCACTTAAGTGTTCTGTAGATGCTGTTTAGTTTTGCTGTACATACACCATTGTACATACCTACATACCATAAATATACAGGCTGCCATGGTTGATTTTTTTTTCCTTTTAGGTGTATCTTTATGTTGGTTGTAAAGATGATGACATTCATGTGTCAGGAAGTCATTGATTATTGTTTCATGTTTTACTGCTGCCACACTCATGACTTCAGAGCAGGGTAGAGTCTTTTATGTCTCCTTCTCATTTCATGGCATCTTTTACATTTACTTTTCCAAACATTTAGATGGGTTATGTTTTGGTACAAATGAAGTTTTTTTTATTAAATACCAACAATGTCCCACCGCCTCCCATAAATAAATGTAGCAATATCTCTTTATTGCTTCCTCTTGCAATACTCTATTGATACAACAAGGATAGATTTTTTAAACATGCAGATGATTTAGGTCGATTCTTTCTTACCAGAGTGACCTCTTCATTAGTCTTTATCATCTTTATAGTCTTTATAACATATGGTATAGCATCATATTATAAGCTACTCTACGCATGCCCTAGCTGTCAGCGATGGTCATTTAGTATCTACTGTGCCATTTTTGGGAATGAAAAGTGAAGCCAGATTTGTTGCCTGTAATAAATGAAGCTTCAGTGGCAGGTAACAAACTACTCAATTAAATGCGTGTTACATTTTGAGAAGGCAAGAGTAAAAGAAACAGAGATCCCCAACACAGAAAACAATATAAATCGCATTTGTCTTAGTGTAAAAAAACAAAAGAACACACACATACAGGCCCCCACTTCATTTTGGAAACATAAACATCTCGACTGATTTGACTGAAATGAATCCGCTCTAAGCCGTAGTCTCTCACAGACAATCTTACTCATAGTGCAAACACAACAAATACAGCCAGCTTGGTGCAAGTTGTCTTTTAATTTCCTACACTCTGGTTTGCATTTCTGTACATAACTTTCTACTGCTTTCATTACACAGTAAGATATGTTTAATCTGGCTGGTGGAGAAAAGTAATTCCATGGAAAGGACAGGAATGACAATGAGAGGTGTAAAAATACTAAATATGGTATCTACACCAAAAGGAGCAATCCAACTTTAGCATTTCACTCATATAGGATCTGTGGCAGAAGTAGGATGTATATCTCTATACAGTAACTCTTATTTGGGACAAGCCAGAATACTGCGTATTGACATCCTTTTAAATTAAAGTGAGTACACATTTTGTAAAATAATTAAATCCAACTTCCTGATAAACATATTTTTATCACAACGGAGATTGAAGGCTGCAGATATGTGACAGCTTTTAAAAGTTTGTCAAACTCAATTTAAGCCCGCTAGGAGAGAAAAAAATGGCACAAAACACATTCCTCACATCCCAGCAGCAGAAGATACAAAGCGTTTATTTCTCCACCAACGAGATTAGGAAGAAGGAAAAACAAACAAAAGGGCAGAATAAGGGCAAAATCAAATAAAGGACAGACAAAAATGACTAAACCCACTCGGCTGGGGAAAAAAAAAGCATTTAATGCCACAATTCTTTTCTTGTTTACATAATTTATTTATTTTTCTTTTTATGTACAGTCGGGTCATGTGATTTAGGGATCTGTGAGAACAGTCAAAACGCATGCTAATCAAAAAAACAACAACAAACAAAATCATAAAGCTGAAGCTAAAAGTCGACAAGGTCAAAACGCAACAAAGGTGTGTCTGCATGTTTTTGTCTATTTATATTATTGCCAGCCATTTTCCATATGGCTTCTAATATTTCTTCTTCTTTCTTCATGCATGGTGTTAAAAAGAACAGGCAAACATTCAGATCGATGTGGTGCGGAGGTTTTTAACACATGGATATTCTCCCTTTATTCATTCACATCTCTTATGACATGTACAGTATATAAGCAGCTTCTCCTTATGCAGTATTTACAGATAAAAGAATCACAACCCAACAGTCAGTTAATGAGGATGACTTCAGTTCACCACAGGCTGCGGGGCACGTGTGAACAGTGTGTGGATGTGCACATGTCTCTGTGTGTGTGTATAGACTGTAGCCAGCTTTTAAATATTAATCTCAAGGTCAAAGGGATGGAGCTTTTTGATATTCATGCAGGGTGCTGCACCTTGTGCCTGGTGCTGAAGCCCAACCCACGCTGCTGCCTCTCCTACTGGCTCACTGGGTCATTATGGCTGCCACTATTTCTCCCTTTCTTTCTCCAATGCTGTGTATGCACACAAATGCATATGATATCTTTTAATTTAAAGGTGCTCCATGTACAGTGAAACATCATTAGCATGTTTAAGATAAGCGGTTCTTTGATACAAGTTCAGCCTTTGCTGTTAAGAGAGAGTTCTCGTGACTATTCTTTGCTTCATGACAAAAATAAAACCATCTGAGATTTCCTGACCGTTTTAACTGAATGTAAAGACCAGCAAATTACACAATATTCATCCTTCTGAAGAGACAAAAAATATGACGTAAGACTGAGTCATTGGGAACTGTGAAATATAGCACGTATTGTCAGGCTGAGTGTGGCAGTTCTGTGTCGTGTACATGTGTTTGTCCTGAGTATTCCATCAACAACAACAGCACTGTGACAGACAGCCGACTGACAACTGCACTCTGTTGTTTATGAACGTTTAAGAGGCATTACTTTCAATCCCAGTAGTAATATGTTGATAGGCAATGTATGAATGAAATGTTACATATTTCATTTTCATATTACATACTTTAATTACTGGATCTGCATACTGGATCAGTATGCTACTCAATGAGGATACTAAGGTGATTGAATTCTGTCAGCAGATATGAGAAATATATTTTGTCTGGAGGTTGATCGGTTTCTGGTAAACTGAGTATTTTTGCAGATAATTTGGGATATTAGCAGATTATTATATGGCTGGCAAAGTGACAACCCTCACAGATAATTACTTCTAATAAGCCCATCTTTCTCTGGGTTTTTATAGTATCAACGGTCCTTTTGTGAATTCATGGTACAAGGTTATAAAAAACAACAGCAACAAAAAAGCAAAAAACAAAGCAAAACAGAAGCGTCTGACCTAAGGTATTGCAATTAATCTTAAGAAGAAACAAAATGGGATGAAAAATAGGATGCGTGGTCTACTTTTGAAGCAGATCACATCAGGAATGTTATTATTTATGCATAACAGTATGGTATCTTTATTGTGAGGTGTATCCTCTTGCATCCTGCATGAGGTTTTCTGCTGCCAAGCAAAGAAACATATCGAACAATCATCTGACACTGTTTATTATACTGCAGTGATTTGTGGGTTTCTTTGATTTCAGATATACTGTGGCTATCTGCACACAGAGCTCATCCAATGTGTGCTTTTGAGATTAGATTGCAAGCTTCTAATACTGATTGCAGTATGTGCACGCACATGTGTATCTATCTACATCTCCATCACCGCAGTCCTACATTGTAGTTAAGTTGAGAGCTCCTGGGAGTCCTCATTATTTGAGCCATTTATCAAACTCGCTCTTTTGTCCCTTGTGGTAGAACACACACACACACACACACACACACACACACACACAAATATATATACACTAATACCATGTAATGATGAAGCAGTAAATAAGAAAAGGATAATTCAGACTTCTTGACTGAACCTTGAATAAACAGAGAAAGAAGACAGAATGAGTCTGAGTTCTGTACAGCTGCACTGACTCTCCAGTCATGTTGTGCCATGTAGAGGTTGATAAGGTTCTGTGTGAACATGGCAGAGTGTGGATTTAATAAGCTACAACCCTATTCCTTCAAGAGAGAGAAACTGCTGATATATACTAGAGATGGCACGATACCACTTTTTTATGTCCGATACCGATACCATAAATTTGGATATCTGCCGATACCGATATGAATCCGATATAGTGTTTTTTAATCAACAAAACTGTTTTTTAAACATCTTGCTGCATTTTGTATAAGTTCATACTCAAGTTTAAAACAACAACTACACTAAAGCTATTCTGTTATACCCCTATGCAAAAAAAAATATTTCATAGTTCAGCAATACTGATCAATCTAATAAACTTAAACCTACACCATCCTCCCTATTCTGGTATTTTAAAGAGTACTTAGCATAAATATTAAGCAACTAACTAATAGGGTTCCAACTCCCAGCAACAACAAAAATAAATAAATAAAAAATAGGGAACCACCCCTCACACTCCACCTCATGATGCTTAATCGACGTAATCAACCTTAATTTGATGCAGTGTGAAAAAAAATGCACAGAAATCAATTATTTTTCAAGAAATATTAAATAGATTCAACATCTTTCTTCAACAAAATTGCAGACTGCACAGATGGTACCTTCCCAAAGGAAAAAGTACTATAGCTTACTAGGGTATATATATTAGACTTAATAGTTACTATATACAGTAATTGACTTCTATTCATTTTACATCAAATTAAAACTTTGGATGTCAGATAATTATTTATTAAAAGCTAGACATTTTAAATGAGAATAAGAAAGAAAAGTATGTCTTTGTGCCCCCTTTTCCCTGTTAATGCCCTATCGGCCCCCCTGGCTAAACTTTGCTAGATCCGCCCCTGCACAGTTACCAGCGTCAGCTACGTAGAAAAAGATCCTCGAGTAGAAAGTAATATTAAATACATTCTAACAATAGCTGATCAAGCTTAAACGTGCTGCTGTTGTTCAGCCACTGGTTTCCTCTTTCTGGTGCAAAGTGGGCCAAAAGCAAACTAGAGACACGGACTCGCGACAGAAAAGCCGATCAGCTGATCATTAAGCAGTTTCATGATTGAAGTAGCAGCAGGAGAGGCAGTCGCTTGTTAAGCTTAAAGCAGGAATGCTTTACAAACATTCAGAGATGGACTTACACACTTGCTTTACTTCTCTCGGGATAACTTTGTCGGAGATGAAATGCCGGGTTGCTAGCGAAGCTCCACATGCTATCCAGACCACCACAGGTCCGGCATGCCACAGCCGCTCTATCACGTGATGCATACTGCTCCAACGTGCTAACGTTCTGAGGTGAGTTACGGCGTGTTGCAAGTTTTGTGAGGTGCTTTCGTGATATTTAATGGATCGGATTACATTTTTTATTTTTCTCCGATATCCGATCCAGTAATTTAGGTCAGTATCGGACCGATACCGATACGTAATATCGGATCGGTCCATCTCTAATATATACAGTACATGATGATCTTTAAATTGTATGCATGGCAATTTGTTTAGATGCTAGGTGGTGCTATAATATGCAGGTAACATGCGTGTATATATATATGTATATATATGTATATATATATATGTGTGTATGTATATATATATATATGTGTGTGTATGTATATATATATATATATATATATATATATATATATACATACACACACATATATATATATATATATATATATATATATATATATATATATATATATATTGATTGTATAGTTCAGCGATATTAGGCACCTGAACTGGTACAAAGAGGAGCTGAGTGAACTAGCAGCTGTAGCTACAATCTGTCCATTTACAGTGTGATTCTCTGTTAGGGATTTTGTCAGGTCATGAGGTAATCTTCTAAAGTAGCTGAGGAGAACAGACAGTGGTGCTGTCAGGAAATGAAAAGGCATCAGCTGGAATCAAAAACATTGGATTTCTATTTCATCAGTGCTGCACTATTTCTCACGTAGTGTCATACCAGCAGTAACTACAGAGGATGTCAGTCAGCTCTTTTCCTTTATTTTTGTTTTTCTAAATTGCCCTAACTAATTGACCAATGATAAAATATGCATATTTATATTAGGGTATAAAAAATGCAACAAATACTTTTGATCTTGAATGAAGTATAGGAAAATATACTACTGACTCACTTGCTGTGACAACAAATAGTTTTTACACATGCTGCATCTACTTGGAGCAACGTCTGTGTGTAAAGCAGCCTTTATATTATGTACTTCATAACTACAATGTGGAAATACCACTGGTATCAGCCTCCAAATTTTCATATGTTGCACTTTTGCCGTAATGACTGCAGAGCCACTGTCTTGGTTCAAGACTGAGAGGACAGCTAAATCCCTGTGAGGGTTGTGTCAGGAACGGTACCTTGTGTAAAAAATTTGTGCCAAATCAAATAAATGGATCAAACTGCTGTGGAAACCCTTTATGAATCAAGAAACTTCTTCAGTCTATTTAGCTAAAATGGGTTGCATATTTTGAGTACCGATTGAAGTCACCCAAGCTGGAATCACCCCTAAGTTTCCTGTCCATTCTCTTTGTAGCTGCACTGGCTCAGTCTTTGAATAAAGACATCAAATAAGGAGGCGGTCAGTCACAGTTATAAAGACTAGAAACCTGTTATCCACCACCACAAGCACAAACTATATATGTGTTAATTACTGAGATGTGAACCTTGGAAAGTGCCAAGCTCGTTTCCCTGTTTCAAGTCATTAGCCTAAGCTAAGCTAAGCTAATTGCCTTCTGGCTCCAGTTCCTTGTGAATGCACAGACCTGAAGCTTGTATTGATTTTCTCATCTCTCAGTCTTGGAAGAAATAGAAAATAAGAAGCCTACCTTGTATTAACATAGATAAAGCATATCACTGTGAGTAGCTGTGTAATATTTGTATTTTTTTATTTTCAGTGGGAGCAATCTGTTGAAAGCCCCCAGCATTGATTGCACATGACTGTTTGGATCTGCGATATTCTGGATAAGGATTTCTTGCATCTATAATTTTCCATGTAAAGAGTTAATCCATATTAGGGCTTCAGTACTTCCTATGAAACATTGAAATAGGCACCAGACTTCTTTCAAGCATGTGTGGTCTCCTCTATTCCTGTATACACTTTTTGAACTTCCACATCCATGAAAGACACTACAGTGTCACCTTCATGTTCCATGTAGACCTTTTCCTTTTCTTTTCATTCCAAATATTTGTTCTGTCAGCGCGGCCATGTCAGCAGATGTAGCTGTCTGTCATCGTGCTTTAACAGACTAACTCCTGGCTTTCTCCATCAGTGGTAGAGTAACACCCCAGCTCTGATCCGAGCTGCACTCAGGTGTGTAACTGACTGCTCTGTTTCCCCATAATTACATTGTGAGCTTGACGCAGTCTCCATTGCCTGTGTGTGTGTGCGTGTGTGTGTGTGTGTGTTTCTTTTCACCCCAGGCGGAAACATGTCATTTCCCGTGCTCCTGTCCTTCTGGTAGACAGAGACAGTATTAAGAGCCACAAATCTGAGTGTGAGTTGAAAGAAGACGTGGAGGTAGGGGTAGGGGTGGTGGTGGGGTGAGAAGGCAGGAAAAGGGGAGATGACAGTAATAACAGCATATAGACAATAGTCAGAGAAGAAGCCTGCGAATGAGTGCAGTGGTACAAGTCATGTCAAAAGATGGGATGTGCAGACAAAAAGGATATCAGACGTAAATCTAGGTTTGAGAAGAGAGGAGCTGAATACAGTATCGTCATAACGTCTTATCTGAGTCACAGCATGAATTATCTTATCTGTGGTTTTTACTGCATGCTCAATTATCTTTCTCACCAACAGCCTGTTACGGTATGTAGTTTTATTCCTTCATGATTTCCCATGGATTCCCATTATATTTCTGCATAGCCTTTAATGTTTGCTACAGTATGGAACACTACAAATCTGTATGCAATGCAATACTTGCGTGCAGTTATATTATTTCCTAAACCTCAATGGTCCATTATGTCATTATCAAGTCAGCAGGAGCAGCCGTCTTTTTAGCCTATTATTGTCAGATGCTTCATACTGAATTTAGAGTTTATTGGATAATGTACTATAAGTGAAAGTGTAGATACAGGATATTGTAAGTGGCTCCAGCTCTCTTTAGTGTCCAAATGGAGATTTGTCATTCTGAAATTACATTGGATGGTCCATTTTGTATATATATATATATGTATGTATGTATGTATGTATGTATATATAA
>NC_140628.1:18395645-18505645 GCF_057382275.1 Copadichromis virginalis | reverse complement strand
GTCCTGCTGTTTAAACAAATAATTATTAACAGCATAGTGACACAAGGACAGTTAAGTGTGGAGAATATACCTTCATATGAGAGATTATTAATGCTGACAAATACTGTGTGTGATCATCTGCCTTATACCTCGTAGGAAGGTTCAGCTACAGGATTATGTGTTATAAACCTGTGGTTGTCAAAGCAGGGTATGAGTCACATTAATGTGACACATGCATTTGATCTGCCACATTAGGCCTGTTGTTTGCTAGTCAGCTAACTAGTGAGCATAGAGAAATATTTGAGTTAGTTAATGATGATGGTTATCATCAGTTGTAAGGTGAAACTGAGAGGATGCCTTGGAAATCCTTCTCACTTCTAATGGCTGCATAGAGGGTGAATACATTATAAATAATTTTTTAATAGTTTTTTTTTTTACTCTTTTTACTCTTTACTCTGCTAAATAATAGGGCTGAACGATATATCGCATTTGCGATAATATCGCGACATGATCAAGTGCAATTTTCTAACCGCAAAGGCTGCGATTATACTCTGGACATGTCCAAATTCATGGGCTGCATCCTTCTGAGGCCGCATTTGTAGACCGATTACGTCACAGCGACGCGCCGAAGGCTGTCCAAATTACTACCATATCCCAGAATTCATAGCGCGGCCCAGCCAAACTCCAGTTTCCAGCAATGGCGGCCGCTACTGAGTTTTAAAATTACTCATACTAATCTTTCTGGGTCACAAAATAAACTTTTAACATATTTTCAGGCGAGAAAGTAGTTGTGTAAACATCAAATATCTGCTCGGTTTATCAAGATATCCCATATTTGCAAAAGTGCTTCGACGTTTTCAGAGGCGTCTGCTACCCACCAGCTCGACAGCTAGCCGGGAGCTCGAGGGTTACTGATGCGGCCGAGAACGGCACAACTCCCGGCACATCATTTTCAGATCACCGCGGAGTTTCGCTGCTCGGGTTAAACGTGATATATAAGTCACTTAGACAACCTAAAAATGTTATTGTTGGGCTTTTTTCAGTGTTTTGTTTGTTCGTGAGTAAATCGGTTTGGCTGAGATTAAAGTTATTAGATTAGATAAAATAAAACTTTATTAATCCCCCGGGTGGGTTCCTCCTTGGTTTTCACACAGCTGACTAAACGTCAAACAGAAAACTTATTAAACAGAAGTATGAGACAGTCGAGAATTTACGCCAGTGTCTGGTTATATTTTAGATAGCAAGAAGCAGACGGCCGAGTTTATTAAACTCCACCGAGACAGCGGTGACGCTAATCAGAACTAGACCGTCCAATTTCACGCCTTTAAACTTTAAAGGCGTGTTTGTGTGTGTGTTTATACAATTGCTATTATGTTTGCACTTTATGTGTAATGTTACTGACTGCAGAGATCAGTAAGATGTGTGTATTTTTTATTTATTAGTTTTATTTATTTAATATTATTTTTTAATTGAATGACTGTCTAGTAGTTCACAGATGTCGAAAAACTGAGTGTGGTAAAGCCACTGATTTTGTTTATGTATATTTATGCAATCTGCACATTGTACTGACTTTCATTTTAATGTTTACACCAGGGTTCCTTGTCAGCACTTTATGCTCAGATGTTTGTAAGCTAAAAATAAACTATTGTGTATGTTCAAATATACTGTTGTGATTGAAGAAGTTAAATAAAAATGTCAGTCATCAATTCATGCATCACCTCATGTTATCATAACAGAGGTCTGTCTTCCAGGAAAGAACAGTTTAAAATTTATGTAATATAGTATTGGCCATACTATATGATGTATTGCTTGTCTTTGTTTAATAATACAGAAGACAAAGACCTTAAAAAATAATCGCATATCGCATCGCAATCGCAATATTGGGGCAAAAAATCGCAATTAGATTATTTTCCATAATCGTTCAGCCCTACTAAATAATACGATCTAACATTATGCCTTTCAGAATTATGCTGGCATGTCTTGCTGTTGAAGCTGTTGCATGTGAAGTTCTGTCGTGTAATTCTCGCAGCCCCTTCTGGAGACACAAGTAGCTTTAAACAACTTTTCATTTCCTTTCGTTCTTGCTATCAGCCGTCTCTGTGGCAACGGAAACTTGAAGGTGAAAACACAATCATACTCGACAGTCTAACAAGCTTTTACCCGGCCCCATAGCCCTGGCACAGAGTGGTTTTTTTCAAACATACTGCACACGTCAGCTACAGTGGGGCTGACCGTGGTGGTCCGTTATTCATTTAATGATTACTTAAATTCTGCATGGAGCACCATTACCATCTTATTGAGAAAAACATGCAGGCTTGTCGTAGATATACGTCGTACATATGATTTTTAGGGAGCAGCCTAGTCTGTTCCTACTACACCTGCAAAGTCTTACTCCCCCCTCCCATCTCTTGTGCACTGGCGCAGCACCCCCTGACCACCTCCCTGCTGAGCGCCGAGCTTCACGAAACAGCCAGATCTCTGTTCCATAGGTCACATCAGATGGCTGGCACACTTGAGCCCTGTTGACAGTTTGTTGTTTACAGTATGTGGAGTCAGCGTGGGGCAGCCTCTGCCGATCAGGGTCCCGGTGGGGGGTGGATACACCGGTGTATGTTGCATGCGGGTTTTGGGGCGTGGGGAAAGGAGGGGGGATTGCAGGGAGCAGGGCAACGATGGCGTAGGTGTAGTGGCGTTAGGAGGTTGATGTTGGCGGGGGGTCCAGGGGTAGGTTGCTTAGCAGGGAGCCCCTGGCATAAGGCCCAGCAGTCTTTGATGCTCTCCGGTTCTGAGAGAGAGGCAAGAAAGACAGAGATGAGGAATGAAAGAGAAAAAGGTTACCTGTGGATCAGCCAACCTTCAGCGCAGAAGGGCCGGGGGTGGCGGTGGTGGTGGTGGTGGTGGAGGGTGAGGGGGAAGTGGGCGACTTTGATGTGAGTCCAGGTTGGAGGAGCGCATTGATCGCAGAGGGAAGCAGGGTGGTGTGGGTGCAGAGGAGTGTGGACGAGGATGGCCAGAGCTCAACTGCAGCAACACTTCCACCTTTTTCTGTGGAAAAGTCTGCGAGCGTCGGCTGAGGATGTTGTAGCCGAGATGTGGATAAGCTTGGGGAAATGTGTTAACTGCGCATATATCGAAGGCGAAGCTGCGAGTCAGTGGATGAAGTTTAAGAGATCCATGTCTTGCTGCTGCTTGCTGAGAAAGTGAAAGTCTTTCATCTCTCTCCCATGTGTTTGCAACAGGAGCATCGGGGAATTTTACTCCCTCTGTGAATGTGAGGGTGTAAATCTCTGCAGTGTGTGTGTGAGTGTGTATCAGGATGTGTGTTTATGAGCACATACATACATGCATTGTTCAGAGTGAACTCTCTGTGTATACTCCGTACCAACAAAGGCAGAGTCCTGCTGGGCTGCTGTGTATCCATAGATCAGAGGTGTGTGTATTTGTGTGTGTGTGTGTGTGTGTTTGTGCATGCATGTCGTTCCTCCTTCCTTCTTGCACGATCACCAGTGCAACACACAGGCAAAGCACCCCTTGGGCCTACCACTCCCCACAATACGCCCAGGCTCCCACAATGCATCAGTATTTCAAAGCTTCACATCCCAGGAGACTTTGCTCTAACAGTGAGGTCTCTTCTACCAGGAAGTGACACGCCCTCCTGCTGGGACACAACTCCCACAATGCACCGAGGTGGCTCCCATAGAGGAATGCACACAATGTGTTTGCTCCTGTCAGAGGCTGCCGCCGCGCATCTGTCAGCCCGCTGCTATTAGTGTTCATCGCAGTGTTTTCACGCCTGCGTCATTCTCTCCATTCTTTCCCTCTCCTGCTTTAACAGTGTGGTTTCATCCTTGATCCCTCAGTTTAGGGTCGACAGATTGTATTGGAGAGCTGACAGCCAGAACAAGAATACATCCAGTGGCCCCGCGTACACCAGAAAATGTTTTACAGCGACAGAAATAACCCAAGGCGAGGCTGACACACCATTCAATTTCTTCACTCAGAGATCTCTGATCCCTTGGCCAGTTTGCCGTAGATGTCGGATGGGCTTAAACTTAGTAGACAGCTTGCTTTGGGTCCCCTGTGTACCACTCTGAAGAAAGCAGAATTCACAGGAATGTGTCATTGATAGAGAGAGCAAGTAGGTGGAAACTCATTTTGACCTAAATTTAGATGCCTTATTTTATTCAGCTGCACTTTTCTAGCGTCACTGTTTTACATATCGTTGTGTTCGGTATTGAACCTACACAAGCTGAGATATTTATTTCGATGAAAGATTTTAATTAGCTGGAATGATATTAGGATGACAGGATTTTGGTAGGAAACAGTAGGTTTCTCTGTAGTTAATTCAGTAGTTTTGTCAGAAAATATAATATATAAAGGTGTCCATGGCAGTCCTTTACATTGAAGGTCATGAGATAATGAAATTGTATTGGATCAGTCAGAGATGCTTGCATGACTGGATATTTCTTCTCTTGCTGACATGTTATTTAAATTGTGAAAATTGGTAATTGGTGTCCAGCAACATTTTAGAATAAAATAATCAAATTAAAACACAAATGTTTTTGTAAAATGTGAACTAGGAAGTCAGTCAGTGTGGCTCTTTTCTCCTTTACTTTCAACCATGTGCTAAACCATAGAGCCGCAGCCGAGCTCAGCTGCCTCTAGTCTGTATGCTGATGTGGCCAGTGCTGTTTTATTAATTTGTGTGAATGGGAGTATTAGTCTTGTAGTCGTCAATACAACTCAAAAAGTGCAATACAAATGCAAGTCCGTTTATTATTTTTGTGTACTTTTAAACAAGATGTAGATTCAGTGTTGCTGAAGTTTACCAATATTTGCTGTTCTTTTACAAATTGGAAATATTTCTCACTGGAAATATCTATCTACTACTATCTACTAAGAAATCCTACTTTCTGTGCAAATCTCCGTCAAACATCAGATGCTTAAATCCTCGGACCAGCCTCAGTATGAGACATTTTGGAAAATTGTGTACCTGGCATATATTTTACCAGGTTTGGTTTTTAAGATATATCAGGTAAAGTTGGGTGTGTAGGAGCAAAATTTTAGTTAATTAATCATGCGTCTTTCTAGTAGTTACTTTATTTACAGTTATTTAAGAGAGAGGTCATGTAACTCTCTTCTGGGAAACTGTAAACTAATAATTTATTTTTATTTTTATGAAAGTAACATTTTGCATTGAAGAAATGTTGATTTTTCTTTATATATGATCTGAATATGTCTCAGGAAGAAAACTGAAATCAGCAAAAAAATTTATCTGCAGGAATGAGCCAAGAAAAATGCAGTTGGTGCATTTTAAGTTAGAAAATCATTGTCCAATTTAATACCCATTTAAGCATTTTTGCCTGAACCTGGACCTGCATTTGCATGACCACCATCTGCCCCAACCTCCTCCGTTGATCACTTTACAGTGAAAACTACCATTTTATACATGTGTTGCAATCAAAATAGAAAAAAGGTCAGTTATAATGCAGTATATGAAAAGCCAAAAGACAGAAAACAAACAGAAGACACATCAGGTAGCAGGTAGAAGCAGCAGGAATGTATGTAAATCAGAACGGACGCAGAGATTTTGGGAAAACACTGTGACATACATAACCTTTACATTGCAGAACACCACATCTTTGTCATTTTATATGAATATACTTATTTCTATATTCATTAAATGTCTCCACAAATGCTTTAACATCACTTGAGTAAATATAAAAAAGGTCAGAGTTTCAAGTCTAATGTCATGAGTAAAAACGCTATCTTGGCAGCATTTTTGGAAACATTTTGGTTCATGACAGTACATTTTGTTTGCTCTTTGTCTCTATTTGAGCTCATCTGTCTATCTTGTAATTGTAACACCAGGTTGCAGCCAATCACTTTAATTTGATAAATTGCTGGAGAGCACAGTTTCGCCCACGTTCAATCTAGATCCGATCAGCGGTGCTAAAATATCATGACGACGGCTGAGCAAACAAATACCTGCCTGCTGCTGTCGGTAGCCACGTAGATGGCGCCCTTACAGGCCAGGCACATTAGCTTTGCAGGACTTTTTGGTCATATTTCTCAAAGACTAATTGATTTCTTATTGAGGAGTTGCCAAGGAAATCAGAAAATTGCATTCTATAGCGGCGGTATTAGCCTTTGCAGACTGTTTAAGATGTTTTCACTGATCGCGCCTTGGCAGAGCTTTCTGCCCTGGAGTGGCTTGTATATAATGGACTGCCATGAAATCATAATTGCGTGTTTATGAACAAACCAGCTGGTTGAGGCAGAGGGTAATTATTTTCTCTGCGTTTCTCCTTTCCGCTCACCGCACACTTGCGTCTGATAACGGCCTTGGTGGAAAATAAACGGTGGGGAGAAGAGAGGAATGGAACCAAAAAGGAAAAAGGACGGCTCTGTAGTTCTCCTCGTGTGTTATTAAGGTGTTTACAATTCACCTTTTCTGCTGCTCTTTTTTTTTTTTCCTTTTTCTTTTTGTGTGTAACATTGCAGCTCAACACAAGGTGGGCTGTTTTTGGCTGAATGATGCAATAAATACCTTGCCCAGAACTTACAGTAGTTTGGCTTTGTAGCCACTCCTTTGGCATCTGTAGCATCAATGTAATCAAAACAGGTAAGTGCCTTTATTCTGTCTTTATTCCATACAGTTACACTTTATGCTTTATTTTCCTGTAGTTCTCAGTATCAACAGTTCTTTTATTTTAGAACTCTTAAAAAACGTCCACTTTTTTATCTGTAATCCTGACTGTACGATAAAAAATGAGCTTTTCAACTGTGTTAGATCAGCCTCACTTACAGTTGGAGCTCTAATAAAGTCCATTCCTCGTGGTAATTCAAACTGAAATCTACATAATATATCAAGCAGAACTAATAGTTGCTACTGAGACTTGATACAAATATCTCGAAGTGAAAATGCTTCATTGTCCCTGAAATAATTCCACAAGCAGCGTGCTCTTCTAAAACCCCGTTTTTAAGTGATGCTTTTTGCACAATTTGAGTTCCTTTACAAGAAAATTGGACGCCTATTCGGATATATTTAAAGGTAAAGCCTACTCATATTTATGATTTACCCATGAAAAAGACTTATTTCACTTTTACTCAAACGGTGTCGAGTTGACTCGATTCGTACATTATTGTTACAACTGTGTTATACGAGGAAAAATATGAAAGGCTGGTGCCACTTTTATAAGTAAATCATGAGTACTCCTAAAACAAATTACAATTTCTTTCCCAAATAGCTAGAAAGTGAAGGCATATTTATTTATTTAATTGAACTCAATTACTGGTAAACAGCTGGCATACAAATACATACAAATGTGCATCCCCACTTGAGAGACACGAGCTAATACATTAAAAATAGATATAATGTGTTAAGTTAGCAACGAACAGATACAGACAAATTTAAGGAAAAACTTTTCACACAATGTTCAGCATTGCAGAAAATCAGTACCGGGGTACACTAAAGTCATTCTCAGACACTTTATGTTTACTTTAGTTTAATTTGCCGCCTGTGGATTAACCGGACAGCATGACAGGACAATAACATCACTGTGAATTAACCTCTCAGTTTTCTATTTACACCTTTGCATGGTAATTTCTGTTGCAGTGAATAACGCACAATTGTTTTACAGAAGAAGAATGGCCAGAATACCATTCACGGTGAATTTGAATCTTGTGCCAATTTTGCACATCTCACGGCTGGACGGATGCCAGTTTAACAAGGGAAAAAAACATGCTCCAAGTTCTACCTTTGGAGGGGACGTTTGTAGTGCAGACATAGTGAACAGCACCTTCCTTTTTTTCTTTATTGAAGAATAAAGCAGTGTTTAGCCTGCTTTCTAAAAACTCTAGGCTGCCACCCATGTTTGTGCGTGTGAGACGGAGATAAGAGGAGTTTGGTTTATTGGTCCGGTGACAGCCAACTGTAGCCGTTCCAGAATAAAAACTAGGTAATTCAAGGCAGAGCCCGTCTGACGTGAATCTGGAAGTAGGATATTATTCTCAGGGCCAGTGAGAGCTGACCTGCTCGGGCTGGAACACAGCACAGTTATCCTGTCTCATTACCGAAGCCACTGCTCTCACATTTAGCCTCGTTAGCTGCTCTGAATGAACATCCAGCAGCCCGCTGAGGATTCAAGGGTTAATTGTGGCTCGTGTCAGAACTTGGACCTGGCCAGCTCAATAATGGGCAGCAGTTATTGGCTTCGTGGCTGTGTGTATGTGCGTGTGATTTTGGTGCTTGTCTATGCATGTGTGTGTATGTGTGCGCTTTCTGTCTTCAGGTATTGGCTTTGGTGTTGACCCAGGGCCAGCTCTGCCTCTCCATGCTGTCTGTAATGACAGACAGCAGGCTCTAGGGAGGAGTTTGAGGTCTGGTGGCCTAGATACTCTGGGGATACACCTCCGCTGAACAGGACACCTCCACAAACACTAAACAGCACACCATTGTGGGATGTGCATGAAAAAATGGAGCGCACTCAAGCCTACACATACAACAATCCACATAAACACACTTGACCCCCATTACATCCCTCATCTCCTCCAACTCTATTCATCAACATCAGTCGTTTTAGGGGAGATTTACACACCAATTCATTTGTCTTTCCATCCATGCATCTATCAATAAATTGACTTGTGCATATCCAACCTTGTGAGACTGCCTGTGACAGACCTCCTCTTTCCTAAACGTCCTCTTCAGTGGTCGCGACCTATTCAACACCAACAAATATCTCCTTACCCTTAACTCCAACTTAGGTATGATCGACACGGCCGCTGTTAGGTGACATATGTTGGATGTCTGCTATGCATCTGAATTGTTTTTGTTGTATTTATTTCTATTTTACAGCACGCTTATAATTAGATATTTAACCTATATTTAGTTTTAAATGACTTGATGAAACCACACAGAGGATTTACTCTGCTTACAGCCCTGCATGTACTTTGGATATGTGAGTATTCAGTGCCAAAAAATGTCCATATAAACATTTGTAATGTAAAGATTCTGGTTTCTGGTTACAACAAAATAAAATGTCCATCACTTGATCACAAAACAGGTAATCCTTTATGCATCGTGACCCAATGTGATCCAATTCTGTTTTGAAATACTCAGTTATTGTGAGTCGCCCCACCCTCTCACCAGTCAGCACAGTCACAACTACAGAAAAAACTACAGGTAATAACCTCTTGAGTATTTTCGCAAGGAATTGGAAACATTTTCAACACATGCTCCAGCTCCCTTGTTGTTTGGTAACATTTAAAGGTCAGCGGTCAGTCTTCAGCCTTTAACAAAAAAGTGCAAAGTGTTCATCAGAAGTAGCTGGAGACTAATTTGATCTCTTCTGGCATCTTTTTTTGTACAGTGAATAACTCTAAAATACCCGCAGTGAAGCTTTTGTATACTTAGCAAAAACAAGGCAATAATTAGCACTTCTCTCTTTCTTATGTTTTTTTCAGGGGGTTAAATGCTTAAAGAAGAGCTGCATGAAGGTACTTTGCAGTTTTACTTGTAATTCAGCTGATATTCTGGTCCCAGTTTCTGCTGTACTAAATTGTTTAAGCCCAGGCTTTTCAAAGTGCCGTCCGCTCGGCAGTGCCAGCACTTTCTAACGTTTTATGCAGCACTGGAGTGCGACAACAAAAAAAACGACTGAACAAGTGTACATGCCATTCATCCGACAGTTTTATGTCTCACAGCTGCTCAGACTAAGAATAAAGGAGCATTTCTCTTTAGATTTCTCTTCTGTTGTAGCAATCGCAGTAGACTAAACCTTCCTGACAAATACAGGTGTTGGCAAGAAATGAAACTGGCACCTCACTAATGGTCACTAAAAATATAAACCAGCACAAAAATGACAGCTAGCGCTGTAAAACGGACACATTACAAATAGAAATAAAAACAAATGATGTATGTACATTTTTTCTGTGTTGCCTCAATCATCTGTTGGTTACCTAAACTGGCACCAGGCTAAACTTATAGAGACTCTAACTTAGGCGATGTTTAACCATGATGTTGTGACTAGGGTTGCCAACCGTCCCTTAAAATACGGAATCGTCCCGTATTTCGAAACAAAAGTACACGTCCCGTATTGAGCTAATAAGGGACGCACTTTGTCCCGTAATATAGTGAGAATCAAAAGTAGTCTATAACTTTTAATGGAATTAACGCTTTGTTTGAAAACATAATTCCCAGCCCCTCTCCTGCTTTGTGACCAATGAGCTGACAGCACACTTATGACAATTCGAGTATGACAATTCAGATTACCGCTCATCTCATTGGTCGAGGAAAGGTCGCTTACGGAGAAAATACCGGAAGACAACAGATGACCACAACAAGAAGCATGGCCAACAGGGAAACAAACGCCGTCACTGCGGTGCAAGTCTCGGACGACAGTACACCTAAAGCTGGGCAGACACTGTGCGATTTTTTCAGTCGCGATATTCAGCTCCTGCTCAAACTGCACGATTGACTCGCAGGGGTTAGAAGTTGGTAGGTCACGATGCAGGTCTCACACTATACCGCCCGATGCTCTGATACGACCTGAGTGCTCACACTGTGCCTCCATAACATGAAGGTTATAACAGAAAATCTGTCGCTCGCTCTCTGTCTCTCACTCACACAGACACACCACCACCATCAACTTTGCTAAATTGCTAATGAAAAACACTCATCAGGCAGCTGTGATTGAGCAGCGATGTAGATCCAACTATTTTCACGGTTGTTGTGGTCGTGATAATTTTGTGATGCCACATCGAAAAGGCTCGGATGAGCTTTCCAAAGTTCTACAAGTTGTGCCTCCATCGCTTGTGTCCAGATCACACGCTGCACAGCCGTGCTGCTCCATCTTTTACACCAACGTTTACGTGTTTGCGCGCGAGCAGTGTGAGCGGCTGTGGTGAGAACCTCACGAGCGATTGATGATCGGGAGCTGGTCGTGAGGTGTTAATCACTTCTCGTTACCCCACGTATACTACACGATGCACGATGAAGGCCAAAATCGGTCCGATCACTCAAAAATCGGCTCAAAATGGGCCTAAAACCGCACGGTGTAAGCCCAGCATTAGAGCAGCAATGTTTGTTCCCCTCAGAGAAGGGGAAGAATGGGAAAAGGAAAACACCTGGCTGGAAAAAGTTAATATGGGCATGTGCAATGAATATCAGCGCTATGTGGCCAGAAGTGTGATAATATAATTTATTTTGTGTAATAAACGACTGCAAGGATAGATGATTACAACAAATAGATGACTAATACATAAAAGTAATACATAGATGAATAATGATGATGAGTTAAGATGCGTAATCATGGGAACAAGCAGGTTTACAAACAGGAGCAGCTGATTAGCATTAGAAAAGCTGAAATAATATTTCAACTGAAGCCGATTGTACTAAATGCACTAAATGTGCACTGTTACAAGAATATTTTTCTTTCTATTGTTTTCTATTATTTTATGTTAAGCAGGACAGAGTTCTTTTAAAGAAAGATTTACTTATATTCTCAAAAGTTAAGCATGACAGGCTTCTGTTTAAGAAGGAGACCTGTTTTACTGTGTTAATGTTGTCATTTTGAGCTAAAAATAAATGGCTAAATGATCATTTGTTTCACATGTGTTCATATCACAAAGAATACACATCTACTTAAATCAAATTCAAGTCAAAGGGTTAAAAAAATAATTTCACACACAAAAAAAGAGCTAGAAAATTCACCACACTGGGAAGGGTGAAGACAACTGGGTCGCCCGGCCCTGGCCACGAGGTGTCCCTTATTTATTTTTCAGGGAGTTGGCAACCCTAGTTGTGACTGTGTTTTCCCCTTGAACCAAATAGTTTCAGGTGCCTTTACATGGACAGAATGCACTAAAATGTCTGTTTAATGAAATGCGGCATACTGGAAGTAATTAGTAACGTGTGAGTGTTGAGTAATTTGCTCATCTTCCAAACGAATACAGAATGCATCATGTAGTACAACAGAGCAAATCCTGCTCCTAGTTGTTTTCAAATTTCTCTCCTTTTTCTTTCGTGAATGTAGAAAAGTAAAAGTTGTTTAAGTTGACTTTGACAGCTTGGTTTTATTTAAGTCTTGTGATACTGAGAAGGCGCGCAGACTTTTCAGTGCTGTACTCTGTGTCATCATGGTCCTTGAGCAGCTACGAACAATAGGCCAGGGAGCCGTGCTGGAGAGCATGGAGGAGAGCTGTCTGTATTTACGACTCTGCTGTTGCCTTAATGCTGCTTAAAACACTCAGCAGGCTTTTTACTTTAATGAGGGCCAGGGCCTGCTGCAGCGCTCTGTGCTGTGCTGCCCGCAGTCAGAAGCGAGTGTGTCTCTCGTGTGTGTAAAACATGTGGCTGTATATATGTACAGTAGCTGGATTTGCGTATGTTGGAATGAGTGATCAGAGTGTGTGTGTGTCTGTGTGTACGTCTCCTTTGAAGGAAGTGAAATGTCTGGCTGTAGCTGAAGCTGCTGGCTTGGACTAAATATGACGTCTCGGTGTATGTGTGAGACCGCGTGTCTGATTGGGTCTGCGTAGGTGTAAAACCATTGTGTATTTCTTCCTCGCTTTCTTACAATATGTTTTCTCAGAATTATCTCTTTTTCTTATCCCACATCCCACCCACACAGACTCACCTACACACACACACACACACACAACTACCACCATCTCTGTTGACAGGGTAAATTGTACGAAAAGCTTTTAAGGCAATTAGTGGATTGAGCTGGAGCCTTTCTTCCCATTCGCGCTGTTCATTAGCAGCTCCTCCAGTCTGTGATATTACCATCACTCCAAGCTGGCATCAACACCACTCACTTCTTATGTATGTATGTGTGTGTGTGTGTGTGTGTGTGTGTGTGTGTGTGTGTGTGTGTGTGTGTGTGTGTGTGTGTGTGTGTGCGCACAGATGTGTTTCTTCATGTCTGTCTGTGTGTATTGTACTCATCTCTCACAGCAGCACGATTTCAAAGCACGCAGTTGTCAGAAAATAGATCCTTCGGCCCTGAAAGTCTGACTATTTTAATCCATTTCAATAAAAAGCACAGAAGAGAAAAATCCAATGAGACACACAAAAAAATTACTATCGTTAAGGCCGTCATTGCTCGATTATTTATTAGCCATTTACTTTTTCCTTGAAAAATGATCATGATGATTATCTTCCCTATCTGTCAGCTTCTGTATTCATCTGGGTTTGCTGATTATGAAAGAAAAAAAAAGAAAAATGGTCTTAAAGCCAAAATCCATCACCCCAAAAAAGAAATAATATAAAAAGAAAATTTTAAAAAACAATTGAACTGAAACACCAGAGCATTAGAGTTTGTGATATCACCTCACTTTACTGTGTGTTCTGTAAACTGTAAATGAGTTTAGAAGAGTGAGACTTGTGTATAACACCATTCGATTAGATTCCATCAATTTGCGATCTTTAATTAAAAAAAAAAATCAGTTCACTGGTTTTCGTGTCTCCAGTTGTCATTATCTACAAACGACTTTAAGTGTTGTGGGGTTTTTTTTCCCTTATTTTAGTGTTTCTGTGTTTGCTTTTACATTTGTGCTGCATTACATCACATCTTCTGCATTTACATGCTGCCTGTAGGAGGGAATATGGAATAAAAGCTTCACATTTTTATACACAATGAGTCACCCGGGTATTTTCAGTCCGTGTGCCAGAAAAAAAAAACTTAAGGTTGACCCTTTCTGCCTTTCCAGTTCTGTTTTTTTTTTTCTTCTTGGTCTCCGCTGGAGTAACTTTCCTCAATTCACCATTCAGAGTAATCTTTATTTGTCTTATACTGACCCATTCAGGTTATCCACCGTCTGAAACGAGTTGTTTTAGCTCCTTTCAGCTTGCTTTAAGATAATGTCTTCTGATTGGCTTTCATCTGGTAAAACAGAAGAAGATAGATGGTGGGCGGGGCTTTTTGTTCAAAACTACCCATCCATGGTGTGAGCATATTAGAGCTAGAGCCCTCAAATTGTAAAAGTTGCTTCAGCAGGGGTTCGAATTGCGGTAAGTGTTTGGCAAACAACTGCAATATGTGATTGTATGTAGATAGAACCCTGCTGTTTGGTAATTAGTCATTAATATAAACAGACTCGTGTACAATAGTTTTGTACTAGTATAGTATAGTACAATAGTTTTCATACCACAGTGAAGTGTAGTTAAGTCTTTACTCTTAAAAAATAATTGGATAACATGTAAAATTTCCAATTAATTTTGTTACAGTATAAAATGTTAAATTAGTTAGAATGAAATTTACTTGGTTGGTATACATTCTGTTTACATCATTATATCAAACATATTTTCCTTCATGATTAATTATTTCAGTTTTCAATTTTAGTCCAAATTATTGCTTCATGTTTATGAGGGTAGAGAAATAAGCAAAATATTCAAGGTTTAGTGTTAACAGCAAGTGTTAACCAGCCTTACCTGCCTCCTTGACATGTTGCCACAGCCAGAGCGAGCTGCTGTTGTTAATTTGCTATTTTAAAACACTGTATGCACAAATGTTGGGCCTCAAATGTTCAAAAGATCATTTATTGGCTCCACACCCCAGATGAAGATTCCCTCCCTTAGAGCCTTGGTCACCTCCAGCCTTCCAATCTCCTCACGGCAGCACACCACCAGTATTATAGTTATTAACACCCTCAAAATATGGGCTCAATTTCGAAAGAACTTTGGGTTTAAAATCTTCTCCATTTGAGCCCTATTCATAATAATCACCTTTTCCCTCCCGCCAGACTATACTCTGAATTTGCTCTTTGGCAGAGACGAGACATCCACAGTTTTTCTGACATGTACAATGACGGTGTCTTGGCAGGTTTTCAGGATTTGTCACAAAAATTTGACCTCCCTCGGCCCAGCTTATTTAGATACTTCCAAGTTCGCCACTTCCTTCAGCAGTATAACCCCAACTTTCCAAATATAACACCATTTCCTGGTGTTGATGATCTGTTGAAACTCACATTTAAGCCTAAAGGTCGTATCTCAAGAATTAGCAATTGTATAGCCTACTTTAAGAATATAACAATGGCAAAGATCAGAGTGGACTGGGAGAAGGAGCTAGGGGTAAACAATAGAGGTGGGAATCACCATACATCCCACGATACGATATTATCACAATACTTAATGCACGATACGATATTATTGCAATTTTTAAAAATATTTTGCGATATTCAGATTCTGTACATAAAGGTAAACTTTATCAATATTGATTTTATCTAATATCAAAGTCTCACACTCAGTCTTTCTCTCATTTCAGTCAGGTTTATTGTTGACAAACTGAACGGTTTGTATTACAGTCTAGTCCAACTGAACTGAATGCAACCATCTGGTACAATTATAGCTATTCTGAACTATGCAATTTATGATAACTATGCAGCCCCTTCAGCAACTGAAGAATTTGAAAGTAAATTAAAATAAAATATAATTTTACATTAAAAAAAAGTTTTAAACTTAATTAAAATAAAACATGTCTTTAATTAAAATAAGTAAACTGTCATGTTTATTGCTGCCAAAAAACAAGTTAAACACATTTGGACAGTGAAGGAATGTCAGGATTCTTGCTCAGAAAAAGGATCAACATGCTCTGAAGTCAGAGCACAAAAACCTTTTTTGTAACAAAATATCGATTTCTGCTGTCCCTGTATCGATACATTATTAGCAAACAAAATATCACGATACTACACAGTATCGATTTTTTCCCCCACCCCTAGTAAACAACAGCACTTCTTGTGCTAAATTAAACATCATACAGTTCAAGATTCTTCACCGCATTCATTACTTTAAGGCGAGACTGTCCAAAATATTTCCAAAAATAGATGCAAGCTGTGAGAGATGTAGAAATCCTTCTGCAGATTTAACACATATGTTTTGGTCATGTCCAACTTTAAAAGCCTACCAGTCAACAATTTTCAAAACACTGTCTGAAGCATTGAATGTTGATCTTCAACCCAGTGTAGTTATGGGTATATTTGGTGCTACAGACAGAGGACATAGAACATTAAGGAAAAGTTACAAAAACATAATCGCTTTCACTACACTGCTTGCGCGCAGATGGATATTATTGCATTGGAAGTCACAAAAGCCACCCAAAGTGGCTCTGTGGTTCAGTGACCTGACACAATTTATACAGCCGGAAAAAATAAAGTATACTCTCAAGGGGTCAAAGGAGAGATTCTTTGCGGTTTGGGATACACTGCTAAAACATTTAGAGAAAATTAAAACCATTCCCATCTGATACTTGCTTGGCAGCTACCGTATACCCTTATTGTTGTGATGGCGATTAATTTTGTGCAAACTATTGCCTTTTAAGTGCACATCTTTAAATATGGTGAATTTTGATGTACCTCATTTAAATTTATTTTATTCTTTTTTTTTCTTTCTCTCTGGATTGGTGTCCAATATGTTCTTGGGGTGACGTACACATATAAAAATGAGCATTGTGACTTCGTTACATGTTTATCTTTGTATTACATTCTTAACGCTCAATAAAAAAATATTAAAAAAAACCCACTGTATGCTAACCAACAGTTATATTAAGTTATGACTGCTGTTAGTTAGCATACAGTGGGTTTTTTTTTTTTTTTATGGAATAGAATACTGTAGTCTTTTCTTCATTGTGGTTCAGCCATCCAGTGATAACTCAGGCTTAAAGTAATCTTAATGACAAATTTCAGATTGGACAGCATGAGACTGAGAGTAAGGAGGATGCACCACTCACAAGAATACTTGTTACTTATGGATTAAAACAGCAACAAATGCATAAATGAATCATGTTCAAGCCCTGCATTCGAACCTTTTCTTTTTTCTTTACACAAAGACCACACCATTGGGAAGCATAATGTTTGGTTTATTAAAAATGAGAAGCGTGTAAAGCTTGATAAACTCAGGGAGATGAATCTCTGGGCCAGAGTGCTGTCTAAATGTGTCTTCAGGCTGAGTCCTCTTGTGGTAGAGAGAGTTTGGAGACAGACCAGAAAATGTTCTACACACCTGTGTAGGCTTGGACAGCTACATGCATTAGGAGATGAGGCTTGTTTTTTTAACACCCAGCTTAACGTATAATTTCACCATCCCACAGAATTTTAAATGAATGAAAATGGTCAAATTGCAAAGGGTTAAATTTAAGACGCCCCAAAAATCAGTGGAAAAAAAAAGATGCAGAAACCCATTTTGCAGAAATTTCACTGTAGCAACTTAAATGGCACTCAGTTGTTTGTATAGCCCCCACGTGCTTGTATGCATGCCTGACAACACTGGGACATGCTCCTGATGAGAAATTGGAGGGTGTACTGGGAGATCTCCTCCCAGACCTGGACCAGATCATCACTCTCATTGTTGCCCCTCTAGTGCACCTTATGTTAATTTGATTAACACACAAACAACTGAAACTGATTAACAACCCCATCCTCCACTTAACTGACCAGATCAATATGTCGCAATTTGAACTGACTTGATTCTATACATATATATGTATATGTGTGTGTGTGTGTTTTTGTACAGTGTTCCTTTGACATTTTTAAGCAGTGTGCATAGAACAGAAACTGAGCAAAGGTTAAATAGGTCCACTTTAAAGAATAAGATTAGTGATTAACTTTTTAGAGCCTCACTGGTATGTCATTGGGAGGTAGGAGAAACACCCTTCAACAATGTTACTGGTGGTGACGTTGTTTAATTTGGCCACTAGGGGGTATTTTGCAATTTCCCAGTTGGAGATATGAGTTTGGAAAATCGCTGGTTGATCCGAAGAGATTAGAGCAGAGCATAACCAAGTAAATAAACTACAAATATTATGAAAATCTGTTTATGTTTGGAAATATAAAATGTTGTCTGACAGATTTATTGGAATATTGAATTTTTAAATTACCAAATATTATTTGGTGATCACTATCAGTCTTCAAAACTGTATCAGTCAGACTCTAATATTTTTGGTATTGTCAAGCAACTCCATGGAAAAGAACCAATGCAACAATGCACTGGTCCTGCTCTCAGTAGTTTCTGACTTAATTACGCTGTCTGTCCACTAATCCTGTAGAACATAAAAGCTTCAAAAATACATGACAAACTTTAGTTTGAGTAAATCATTTTCATTTCTGAGCAAACAGGACTCAAACAGGAATAAATAGCGCATCCATCAAAGGACTATTTTCAGCTGTGAATTTTGTGTCCCAATAGTATTCACTGCAGCAGGAAGGGGTACTTGCGACTGTGGCAAAATCAGCTACAGTATCCACGCTCATTGCAATAAAGGAATGTTCCATCGAGTGCAACAGTGTGTCCCATTGATGTTTTGCATAACTGTTTGGATAACTGTGGCACAGAGAACAGAACATATCAGGCTACACAATACAATACAGGATTTCATTGCTGGCATTGGACTTTCATGAAGTTTATTGTTAATAATAAAATAAATAAAGGAAAATCAGTGAATTCAAATGTGCCATTATACAAGTAACTCAAGGTATTGCTGTGCTACTTGCAAACTAGGAGCTAGATAGCTAAAAGTTTGTAAAACATTCAGATCAAATGAGTAAATCCAAATTATTCTTCAGATCTATTAGCAATAAACATTTACTTTAAAATCTGTTTGTTTGTACAGAAGAGGTGGGTAGAGATTTAGTTTTCAGTTCTGTTTCTAGTATCATATACACATTTCTCCAGCCATTTAATATCTTAAAGATATTGTTGTTGAACTGAGATTAGAGTAAAAAAAATCCTTAGTGTAATATAGATTAAAATGTGTTATATGTTGGAGCCAATTATTTGGCTCGAATTTTCAGTGACCTCTTAGAAGTCACGCTCGTTTATTTGTGTACATGTCTGCTGTTTCCTCAGCTGTGTTTAGCTCTGTGCGTGTGTGTGCACCCGCATGTGTTTGTGTGTTTTAGGGAGAATTAATTATGTGGAACACTAGAGCATCACTAGCTTTGAAGAGGAGAGAACCAAGAGCTGTACATTATTGATGAGTGACACACATTGGCGACATAATCACAAACACAACACAAGCCTGTTCATGTGCACGCTCACACTCAGGGACCCTCAAATCTGCGAACGCACACACACATATAAATACTGTATAGAACTGGCAGTGATCCTTCCTCCAGCAGTATTTAACAGCAGTTGCTGACATACTTACAGTACCTGCTATACATTAGGCATCCAACAGCGCCTTCTCTGGTCCATATGGGACTGTCATTGGCCCCTTACGCTACATTATTTAGCAGGCGGAATATTTGATCCCACAGCTACAGCTGATGTCAGACCATCATTAATGCTGAATTTGGCTGTAATCACTGTTTTCTTTTATCTATTACTCACACGCACACAAGTAAGCATGTGCACACAGATTATGTCCTTATTACGATCTTCTATGTCAGAGTTCCTGCATTAATCATAGCATGTTTATATCTTCGTCCTAGCTGTGTTGGTTAATCAGAGGCAACAAAACAGATTTTCTTCTCTGCGAAATCTTCACAAATTCAGACCATTGCTTTATTTGTGCTGCACATGAAGTGCCATTTTTGACTTTCTTCCTTGTACGGGGACCAGGTAAGGGCAGCTACAAGCTTCCTGCAACTGACCTCCGCAAATACACGAATGCAGCTGGACATCAAACCCAGCATCTCTGTGTTGAAATCTAAAACATGAAGTGCATGCTGACTGCTTTTGGAAAATGGAATCACTTGTTTAGGGGAAACCTGAACAATCACTTTTTCTTTTCCCTGCCAGCTCCCAAAACATGCCAGCAACCATCTGATGTGTTCAGGTACACACAAAGAATGTAATCAAATAGAAACACAGTGCAGGTGCAATCCTGTGGTGACATCCCGCTACTGTAAAAGTTTGGCTTTTCCTGCTCTACTTTAACAGCAGCCTTTCTTGTGTACTTGCTGTATATGTGTCAGTGCTGCACGCCGCTGTGGAAAACGCACGCACACCTGTGCAGGAGATCATGCACACAGTGAGCTTGAACAGTTTCTTACAATTTTACAGGCTTGGCAGAAATTAAAAAATAACAGCATGTAAACAACGAGATATTTTGACACCCATTGTCACCCAGAACAGCACTCTGGTTGGCATATATTGAAAAAAGTTACTCCTTTTTGTAAGCCTGAGTCAGATTTTCTAAGCAGGATCTGTTTTATATCCATGTAATCAGGTTTTATTTCACATGGGGAAGAGCGGCTGGTAACGAATGAACAAACATACAACGCTCTTTGTCACTCAAAATAACAGATCCACCGAGATTTAAGAAGCCATTTCTACACTTACTCTCAACTGTAAAGAGCAAGACTAAAAGGAGAGCAAATATTAGACTTAAATTTTTTGAATACATAGACAATTAATTAAATTAAGAGCTGTATGCTAGCACAAACATCTTGTAATGATATTTTGTTAGTGCACTGCTTACATCCTTTTTACTTTCTGGCTAGTGACCAAAGCATCCATTAATAAACAAAGTTATCAGTCCTATAACACGTCCATGGCTAGTTTAAAAACATTTTAAACTTGTGTCAGTGTGATCACCTTTAAATGATTTATCTTTGTTTTTGAGAAATCCCATTTTATTTTGTATTTATTGCAACCTAATATGTCGAATTTGACTGTATCCACTTTCACTTTTGGAGTGAATGTACTCCAAAAACCATGTAGCTCAGTTGTTCTTCACAAGAATCAGTCCCACTCCAAAAATCTGGGCTCTGGGATAATCATTTCACTTTGTATCCCATTGCTCTGAAGCCATTATGTGTTTTTTCTCAACAATGATTTGAAAGAATTTCTTCAAATTTGTTAGGCAAGGCAAGGCAAGGCAAGTTTATTTGTATAGCACAATTCAACAACAAGGTGATTCAGAGTGCTTTACAGAGACATTAGAAACAAGAACAAATAAAAAGCATGATTTAAAATTGATTAAAACAAGCAAATAAACTAACTAACTAATTAACAAACAAACAAACAAACAAACAACAGTATATAAAATCAAAACAGATAAAATCAGAACAGTAGATAAAATCAGTAGTTAAATGTAAGTTTTGAAATTTAAGCTTAAAGTGTGGATTTGGTGCTTTATTCAAATGCAGCTGAGAACAGGTGAGTCTTCAACCTGGATTTAAATAAACTGAGTGTTTCAGCTGATCTGAGGCTTTCTGGGAGTTTGTTCCAGATATAAGGAGCATAAAAGCTGAATGCAGCTTCTCCGTGTCTGGTTCTGACTCTGGGAACTGATAAAAGACCGGATCCAGATGACCTGAGGGATCTGGATGGTTCATACTGGGTCAGGAGGTCATTGATGTATTTTGGTCCTAAACCATTCAGAGCTTTATAGGCCAGCATCAGAACTTTAAAGTCTATCCTCTGACGGACAGGCAGCCAGTGTAAGGACCTCAGAGCTGGACTGATGTGGTCCACTTTTTTGGTCTTAGTGAGGACTCGAGCAGCAGAGTTCTGAATGAGCTGTAGTTGTCTGACTGATTTTTTAGGTAGACCTGTAAAGATGCTGTTACAGTAATCAAGCCTACTAAAGATGAATGCATGGACTAGTTTTTCCAGGTCCTGTTGAGACATCAGATCTTTTATCCTTGAAATATTCTTGAGGTGATAGTAAGCTGACTTTGTTATTGTCTTAATGTGTTTTTCTAAGTTTAGGTCTGCATCCATCACTACACCCAAATTTCTCGCCTGGTTTGTGGTTTTTAGATGTATAGATTGAAGTTCTCTGGTGACCTGTAATCGTTTTTCTTTGGCGCCAAAGACTATTACCTCAGTTTTGTTTTTGTTTAGCTGGAGAAAATTGTGGCACAACCAGTCATTGATTTCCTCAATGCATTTACCAAGAGCCTGTACAGGGCCTCGGTCTCCTGGTGACATTGTGATATATATTTGTGTGTCATCTGCATAGCTGTGATAGTTTATTTTGTTGTTGTTTATAATCTGTGCCAGTAATGTTAGTAACATTCATTTGGGGATGAAAATGAACTGATTTGATTTTGTTGGGCAAAATTTACAGTTACATCATGCTGGTCTAGTTCTTGTGAACAGAACACCTTGATGGAGTTTAATTACATCTGACTCAAACGTCCACATGGACTCAAGGATGAATTGATTAGAATTTAGTGGTTTCCAACAATGTATAATAGACTAAAATGATGAAGCAATAACATTTTATATCCAAAATGTGAGAGATGAACATCAATTAGAAAAAATGCTCTGCAAAAAGACTTTTGGAGTATTGTTTATTTTCATACATAACTATAAGTATAAATCTTAAAAATCATCTTTATCATGTTGAAGTGATCGCGTTCAATTACTTCAAACAGTTTGAAGCTTCTTATTGGACGTGAAATGAGCTCAGCAGCAGTAAACAGTCACTCTGTATCATATTGGTCTGGACTGGTGTAGCTTTCCATTCCAGTTCAATAACTGCTCAGCCAGCCAGTTCAAACTGAGGAGCAGTTTATTATGAAGCCCTATGATTTTATTGGGGTCTGGGGTAAAGGGTCAAGCATGCATACTCTATGCTCTCACTGCAGATCAATACTGCATAAAAAAAAGTCCATGGAGCACAAATATTGATGAATGAACATGTCTAAATGTTGCATCATTAAATCCCTCTTACACACATCCATGTATGCATATAAAAAAAAAAAATCAAACGTATCTATTGTACCACACACAAACTAGAACAGTCAGAATCACTGATGCATGTATGTCTCTGTGTTTGTGTGCGTCCTTGGCTTTGTTATGCACCATTTCCCGTTTCATGTGCAGACAGTTTGAAACCCAAGGGATTGTACTGGTATTGACCTTCTTCCCATGGAAGCCAAAGAACGCTTTACATCAACCCTGCTTCTTCAGTACTGACTGTCGTCCTCTTATGAAATGTAAAGATCGCCACCTTAAACCTCCAAAACGCCCTAAGGCAGTTCCACATACATGCTGTTGTTATGATGTGATCTTTAATAGTTAGTACATGAATTTTTTTTGTCCTTAGGCAAATCAGCTTCAGCAGCTAATAAGCGAACCCCCCTCCCACCCCATTATATAACGCAGTGATGAAATGCCCGTACAGAAAGCACAAACACACGATGATTTAAAGGGGGCTTAGATTCGCGTCTTTAAAGATCATTATACCATTAATAGTGATACCCTAGTACATTTACTGTAAACAAACGAGGCCACGGGCTAGATGATTGGTAGGTGTCTCGTTTCATCTTTCAGGGAAACGTAAAGCTGTTGCTCATGTGAACATTTGTTTTGCCACTGGAAAGAAAGTGTGAGGTCTTTTTTACTGTGCGATGCTCCAGTGTTAATGCCAGTACTGGTGTTCCTCAATTATGAATTGAGATGAGCTGATCAAATAATTATTTGATCCCCTGCTGAATTTGTAAGTTTGCTCACTTCCCAAGAAATGAACAGTCTCCAATTTTTATGGTGGTTTGATTTTAATGGAGAGAACCAGAATATTACTAAAATATAAAAGATATAAATTGATTTGCATGTCTATTTGATCTCCTACAACCTAGAAATTCTGATTTTCACAGATTATCTGTGTACCTATGTGGTGCACAGATTGCAATCAACCAACCAACCAGCCAGCCAGCCAGCCAAACAGCCAGCCAGGAAGTATAAAGTATAAGTATAAATGTATAAAGCACACCTGTCCACAGAATCAGTTTCTTTCATTCTAACCTCTCCACTACCATTGACAAGATCAAAGAGCTGTCAAAGAACATCAGGGACAAGATTGCAGACCTGCACAAGGCTGTGCGTGTGAATCTTTAGTACGAAGCTCGGTGACAAGGTGGCAACTGTTTTAGTGATTATTCAGAAATGAAAAATGAAATATAAAATGAACATCAATTGCTTTCGGTCTGAAGTTCCATGTAAGATCCTGCGTCATGGGGGTGAGGATGATCATGGAAAGATGGTGGATCAGTGGAAAGGTAATGATGTGAGAGCAGTTGTGACCACTGTCACCAAGAACACCATTAGTAACACACTTCACTGTAATGGAGTGCTCAAAAAAGCTACAAGTACAGGCTCGTATTAAGTTTGCCAGTGACGTAAAAGATTCAGAGAAGGCTTGGAGGAAAGTGCTGTGGTCAGATGAAACCAAAATTAGCTTTTTGGCATCAACTTAACCCACCGTGTTTCAAAATGAGAAATGATGAGTACGATCCGAAGAACATGGTGGTCAGGTTGTTTTTTTGCTAAGGTTACAAATTCACTGCAATAAGGGGCCAATGGGGCCAATGGATGAAGCCATATACTGCAAAATCTTGTAGAACAGCCAGAACACTGAAGATGGGTCGTGGCTAACCCAAAACAAACCACCAAAGCAATAAAGGAATAGCTAAAGAAGAACATTAAGCTTGTGGAGTGCACTAGCCAACCTCAGACTGTGGAGCTCGCTAGGCTTTCAGTTACCAAGCAGCAAATCCCTCCTGGGATGTGTGCAAACCTGGTGACCAACTGCTCTGCTTAACAACAAGAGTTGCTCCACCAAGTACTACGTCATACTTATGTCATCAAATACTTATTTCACTCAATTATCTGTAAATCAATGTAAAACTATTATCTAATGTGTTTTTTCTGTATTTTTGGTTAATATTCTGTCTCTCTTCATTCAAATAAAACTACAGCAAAATTGGAGACTGTTCTGGGTGGGTGGGCACTGTAGCTTATTGAAGTCGTAAGCTTTACTCCTGTCTAAACACATGGAACGTTGCATTAGCTTTGTCCAGAGATCAAGTTGTACCTTCTCCTATACATCATACAATTCTGACACACTCATCCATCACCAGCTTGGCTTAGGAGTCAACCTCTTATCCTGAAAGTTTTGGTATTTTTGCTAATACAGCTACTGTGTGTTTGTTAAAGAAACCTTCACTGAAGTGCTCTGCTGCATCTCCAATAAAGTGTTGCAGTGTGTTGTCAGTAGTCAGTCAATATCTATGTTCAAGGTTTGGTCAGTCACTTCCTCTACACCACTTCTTCAACAGTGTCCAGCCTGCAATCACAATCACTGGGCAAGCCTTCTTTATTCAGATGCTGCTCCCTCAGCAGCTCCCCTTTTTTTTTTACACAGCCCCCTGTGTTCATCTGCTAGTTTGTTGCTGATGCGGATGCCCGGGTACTTCTATTCCACCACATGGAGATTCTGTTATAATAAGAAAGAAAAGAAAAAAAAAGAACAAACCTTAACCTTGGCGCTTAGAAGAGCTAGGGCCGAACTTTCTCGGGCCATCAGAGAGGCGAAGCGCGCACACGCCCAGAGAATCCACAACCACTTCAAGGACAGCGGCGACACACGGCGCATGTGGCAGGGCTTACAAGCCATCACTAACTACAGGACGACATCACCTGCCTGTGACAGTGACGGCTCCCTCCCAGATGCGCTGAACAACTTCTACGCTCGGTTTGACAGGCAGAATGACGTGGCGGCGAGGAAGACCACCCCTCCTCCGAACGACCAGGTGTCTCACTACAGCTGAGGTGAGGAAAACTCTACGCAGAGTCAATCCATGTAAAGCTGCTGGACCAGACAACATCCCAGGCAGAGTGCTCAGAGAATGTGCTGATCAGCTGGCAGATGTTCTCACCGACATCTTCAACATCTCTCTGAGCAGTGCCGTCATTCCCACGTGCCTCAAGGCCACCACCATCGTCCCCGTGCCCAAGAAGTCTTCTGTGTCCTGTCTCAACGACTACCGTCCTGTTGCACTTACACCCACCATCATGAAGTGCTTCGAACGGCTCGTCATGAGACACATCAAGACCCTGCTGCCCCCCTCACTGGACCCACTGCAATTTGCATACCGCCATAACCGGATAACTGGATCCTGGACTTTCTGACCGGAAGGCCTCAGTCAGTACGGATCGGGAACTGCACCTCCAGCACCACCACACTGAGCACTGGGACCCCACAAGGCTGTGTGCTCAGTCCTCTGCTGTTCACACTGCTGACTCATGACTGTGTAGCAACACACAGTTCAAATCACATCATTAAATTCGCTGATGACACGACCGTGGTGGGTCTCATTAGCAAGAACGACGAGTCAGCGTACAGAGAGGAAGTGCAGAGACTAACGGACTGGTGTAAAGACAACAACCTGTCTCTGAATGTTGACAAGACAAAAGAGATGGTTGTTGACTTTAGGAGGACACGAGGCGACCACTCACCGCCGAGCATCAACGGCTCCTCTGTGGAGATCGTCGACAGCACCAAATTCCTGGGCGTCCACCTGGAGAAGGACCTTGGCTGGTCCCTCAACACCAGCTCCCTGCACAAGTAAGCCCAACAGCGTCTCTTCTTTCTGAGAAGACTGAGAAAGGCTCGGCTTCCACCACCGATCCTGACCACCTTCTATAGAGGAACTATCGAGAGCATCCTGAGTGGCTGCATCACTGTCTGGTTTGGGAACTGTGCCATATCAGACCGCAAGACCCTACACTGGATAGTGGGAACAGCAGAGAAGATCATCGGGGTCTCTCTACCCTCTATTGAGGACATCTACACCACACGATGCATTCGCAAAGCCACCAGCATTGTGGCTGATCGGACACACCCCTCTCACACACTCTTCACACTCCTGCCATCTGGAAAAAGGTACCGAAGCATTCGGGCACACACATCCAGACTGTGCAACAGCTTTTTTCCACAAGCCACCCGTCTCCTCAGCAAAAAGGGACTGAACTGATAAACACGCACACACACACATACACTAACATTATCACTCAGCTTAACTCAAATACCTCAAAACATTGAGACTGGACTGACTAATCAACACAAGCGCAAACACACTGACCTACACCACCAAACCATCGTACACACCAACCTGTAAATGCTCTTTTGCACAATATTATTACTGGACTTTTTGCACTAACTTCTGCACTTCCTAATTTTTGCTGCTACACTAAGGAATGTTTACTGTTCCTCCACTACCTCAACTCATCATCACAAAACCTTATTATTATGTTACGTTGTGGTTTTTTTTTTTTTGTCACACTGTCACTTGCTGCTCTTGTTTGCACATTTGCACGTGCACTTTGTTGTCTGCTGTCTGATAACAAAAAAAGTCATCCTTAGATAGTTAGATAGTTTTTTGTTAATTTATGTTGCAATTTATGTTAGGTCAGTCTGTCTTGTCTCTGCTAGCCAGCTAACTAGGCCTCTTAGTTAGCTAGTTTAGAGTTTTTCTGTTAAATTATGTTGTAAATTTATGTTGCATGTAGCACCTTGGTTCCTGGAGGAACGTTGTTTCGCCTCACTGTGTACTGTTAAACTGTATATGGTTGAAGTGACAATAAAGCCAACTTGACTTGACTTGACTTGACAAACAATCAGCACGCATTAGCGGAATGCTAGCATTTTATGGTAAATATTGACTTTGCAGCAAGAAAAACAAAAGCTTTTCGCTCCTCTTTGTCTTCATTGATGACTATTGGAAGCCCCCCACCCAGACTGACTATGATACTGCTTGCTACTTTCATTGCATGCAACAAATTGTTCGCATGGAAACAGGAAAAGTGGGCAAAACGAGAAGCGTGGGACTCAAACCTGCAGAAATCCAGCAGATTTGCAATTAGACTCAACTCCCTACAAGTGAGACAACAGGCTGAAAGCAGCAAGTGTCGAGTGCAGCTGCTATATGGGTTTATACAGGTCTAGCAGCAGACAGAGTGCAAAATGACAGTGTGGAAAATAAATCAGGGTTATGGTGATTAATAAATTTACTTAGCCGGTAGCATCACTTGTCACATCACTCTGAAACAGCTGTGCCAATCACAATGACAGCTGAAGAAAGCAGTCCAACAAATGGAAAGAGGCTTCTCCTCTTTCTCTGTATTGTTGTCTAAATGGTGCAGAGTGGCACAACCTGAATACACAACACCTCCAAGCTGCAACCAGAGCCAGATGGTGGCAGCTTTATTTAACTAATCACCACTGAAATAAATGATATAAAGCGTTGCTAAAGCCATTTATATGACTGCATCAATCTGAGCTATTGAGTTTCATTTTCGCTTTATCTCACATAAATTGATGGTCACCTCATACACTACAGTGTGGCAGCAGTTTTTGCATCATAATGCATTTTTAGAATAAAACAAGAGATGCTGCTTTTGCTGAAAAGAACACTGGAAAGGAGGCAATGACACACAGGACTGATGAGCCACTGTAATCTGACTTCTCCCACATAAACTGAACAATACTGAGTCATTAGGGAGAAGTCTGATGTGTGCAGTGTTCAGTGGGGGTTCCTTTGTAGCAGCCTGGTGTCATTTGAATATGATATAATTAAAGGTAACACAGTGGACAGCCGTGTGTAATAGCAATGCACTCTGGAGCGGCACTTCTTAAATCAGAGGGTGCAGATTTATCAACATTTGTGTGCTACTGCTGCAGACGGCTGCAAGGATTTAATGAAGTGAAGGCAAAGCTTTTCACTCGGTACAAAGCAGCTGTGAACAACAGGTAGTGTAGGAATCACTCTAATTAATAGATGCACGGTACTTTAATGCCGTTCTTGCTTCAAACGTGGTCTTTACATTCCTTACACAGATTTAAATGGCTGGGGGTGATGAATTAGGTTGTTTTAGTCTTATTATTTGCATTATTCTCTCATTTCTTCATGTAAATAGATTGCTCTGCTGGTAAAAATCACAAAAGTGGCAAAAGAAACTGGTGTGATTCTGATGTCTCTTCTCACTGCAAAGACACGTTTTTTTCTCACCAAAGTAGCAACAACTCACTTTGCACGACTCGCTTTGAATTTTTCCCACCTGTTTGCGCCTCCGTCTTCCATGTGCTCTGCACAAAGTTTAAAAAAAAAAAAAGGATCCCATAGAGTGACACTGAAAAACTAGCTCATGCATTTATTACTTCAAGGCTGGACTACAGTAATTCATTATTATCAGGTTGTCCTAAGAACTCCCTGAAAAGCTTTCACTTGATCCAAAACACTGCAACAAACATACTAGGAAAGATAGACCGTATTTCTCCCATATTGGCTTCTGTTCTTTGGCTTCCTGTTAAATCCAGATTCAAATTTAACGTCATTCTCCTCTCATTGACATTATAGTCAGCCCCTTATCTTATCTTATCTTAAAGATCTCATAGTATCATATCACCACTACAGAGCACTTTTGTCTCAGTCTGTTGGTTTACTTGTGGTTCCTAGGATATATCAATGTAGAATGGGAGGAAGTCGTCAGCTTTCAGGCCCCTCCTCTATGGAACCAGTTCCCAGCTCGGATTCAGGAGACAGACACCCTCACAACTTTAAGATAAAGCTTAAAACTTTTCTTTTAGATAACGTTTATAATCAGGTGTGGATCAGGGGACACTGATCCGTTAGCTGCTGCATGCTTTGCATGATGCACAGTGTATTTTTTTGTTCAGTCACTATGTGTTTACACACCACTCTGCATTTAATCATTGCTTATTATTAATCTCTGGCTCTCTTCCACAGTGTGTTTTTGTCCAGTCTCCCTTCCCCCAGATAATTTCCCCACCAAAGTCATCTTATTCCTGGGGTTTTCTCTCTATTATTGTAGGGTCTTGCAATATAAAGCACCTCCAGGGTTGGCACTACAGAAATAAAACTGAATTGAATTAAATTGAACTGTGTTTAATTGAACTGAGCTTAACTGAAATGATGCTACCAGCCAGAATTTTACAAAAAAGAAAGTAAAATGGTAATCAACACACATTTCGTTCTGCTATGCAAAGATTAGGATTTAAACACGGTAAGATATGTATTTGATAGCAGTAATTCTTCTCTCTGGTGTCATTTACCTATCATAGAAGAATAGCATAGAAGTTTAATGTAAAAGAGTGCCTCAGATGGAAAATGATATCAGTTAGTCTTTTATTCTTGTTTTTTTAGGAACTTTATACTGTCATTCCTCCAGTGTTTTCCTCTTCTGGTGCTTTGCATCTCTTTGGTGGACACTTACATCACACACCTCTTCCACTTTGTTGCGTTTGTGTTATTGATACACTACCTTTTCCATCTCTGTAATTTTTAGTAGGTTACGATGTAAATGGTCCTAAAACACACGGGCTATAAATATGACACCTAGTCATGGAGGTCAACAGTAAAACAAAATTCCTTATAAGGCCTGACACAGATAACAGTGGGAGATAAAGGAAACTCACTAAGGCTGATATGATCCTTTAATCCTCTACCCTCAGCTGTAGCCTTTGCCCCATAGCAAGGACAAAATCCCATTCCCCTTCTCTGCCTTCCCAGTTTCTATCATCATGATGACATCACCTGTGTGTATAAGCGTGTACTGTATGTGTTTGTTTCACAACCGCACTGCTTCTCTCGACTTACAGATAAAAAGGAGGCTGACTTCTGAGGGTCGTATGGTGCGTGTGAAGTCCTTTAAGCTGCTGACCTCCTCACTTTCAGATGAGACGCCTTTGGATTCTTTCACGCCGTCTTTCTTCTTTTCTTTCTCTTTCGCCTTTTGTTTCGAAAACAAGACTCAGGCCGAGTATTGTGGAGGGTATTAAATGCCCCCTCGCTCTCCGTCTTTGTCTTTTGCTCTTTTTATCGCCTGCCTATCTCTCACTCTCTCTCGCTGTCACCCATCTCACTAAACCAGGGTGACATGACCAGTCCTGGGTTGCTATGGTGACAGTCCCACTGGTACGGTGGCAGTGGCGCTGGCAGTGTGGAATGGGTCTGCGGGCGTGCCTGCAAGTGTGTAGCTCTGCGTTTCTGTTCTCAGAGGTGTGAGTTGTCAAGTGGCAACAGTGTGTGTAGTTATGCACGTTGTCATCAACCACTGAGCGTGTGTATAGCCTCATGTTTGTGTGTAATTTATTTTATTTTTTTATTTTTTTAGATGTGTGCGCGTGCAGGCGCGTTGCTTTGCGGCCTCCTGCAGATGTTCTCTGGCCCCAGTGCCTCCTGCCAGCTGCTCCGCCCCCCAAGAACACACACATGCACACACACTCCTCTTAATTAAGAGCCCTGTGCCATGGTGGGCGACTCAACGGGGGCATGATGGCGCACACATCACAGACACTCACCAGAAGGGCTCAGCGTAGTGTGTCTATGAGCTGTTTTTTGTGTGGGTCGATGTATGTGTGTGTGTGTGTGTGGGTAGATGATCCACCGGTGTTGCCCTTGAAGCCCTGTGGTCGTGATAGCGATGGTGGTGGTGGTAGGTAAACAAGCAGCTAATCAGGCCTATGTGTCTAATCCACACACTCCACCAGGCACCACAGGCAGGGATAGTGACACCGAAAGACTTTCTCCTCATGTTCCACATGCAGTTTAGAGGCAGAGGAGGAGGAAACTGGGACAGCAGGAAGAGGAGGAGAAGCAGGGGTCGCAGTCAGGATTTGGCTGGAGATTGGGGCGAGAGCGGAGGTGGAGTAGAAATTTTCAGATAGTTTAGATCAGGAGAGGAGGAGGGAGAGCGGAGAGGCAACAGCGTGTCAGTTGTGGTACTTGTGGCTTGTGGACTTCGGCTGAGATAGTATTTTATGAAATTTAACCAATATAAATCCAATTTAGAGTATTATAAACAACTGCTGCTGTTGGATGAGAAATAATCATTGTTTGTCAAGAATTTTGTTAAACATTAATCAAGCTAATCTAGCATTAGCAGCTGGAATAAACTGACTTTTATATTTAATTATCAGAAAACAATTTAATTCAAGCTGCATGCTACAAGCTTACTGAGCTTCAATAAGAACAGCCAGTGGCTTGGAGAGATCACATTAACCGGAAAACTAAAGTTTTTGAGGTAACGATAATTAGCTGGGTGAAAGAAAATGATGTGAGGCAGCTTCGGATGAGAAACCTGCTAGCAGTTGCTGCTTTTTTTATATTGATCTTTTGCTACTAAAAAAACCCACCAGGGACATAAAGGCCTCTATGTAAGCTTTGTTAGCATCATAGCTAAAATAAAATCCAGGTATTTTGCTGACCCAGAAACCAAAATGGAACCTGGAAGTAGAGTTGTGTGTGCATTGCACTAGTTTAAAGCACTTTTTTACAATTATAATTTATTTATTTCATGACACCTGTGCTGATGCACAAGGTTCCAGCAAAAATAATGCACAAAAAATATAAATAAGTAAATAAACATTTAAGGTTTAGTCTGTGAGTCAGGCTTTCCCAGAACAAAATTAAAAATCGCCCTTCAGAGTTGTGAAATCATGCCTCGTGATAATATAAACTGCTGTGGAGTTTTTGGGACTCTAAGAAGTATTAAACATAACAGATCAGCTGCTCAAATGATTTTTGCTTAAGGAATTTCATTTTTCTGGTGGCTGAAAAGAGTTGAGTTTTGAAATATTGCAGAAAAGCTGCAGTCACAGAGAAGTATTGGTCTGTATACTATGTATACAACATTATTGTATGTGTATTGTATGTGTATTCAACATTATGCACTCCACACTGTATATAAATGCCACTTGTTTTGCACATATTCAACTCTGTATATTTTATATATTTTATTATTATTATTATTATTATTATTATTATTATTTTTTTTTTTTTTTTTTACTATTTAATTTGTAAAAATGTGTATACACACACACACACACACACACACACACACACACACACACACACACACACACGTAGGAAAATATTTAGTATACACATCCAGAAATGCATACACTATTATATATTGTACATATATTTATTAGTTTCAGGTTGGCCATTCTTGTATTTTGCTCGTTTGTGTTGTTGTGTTTGCACATCTCTGTTGCTTGTGGGGCTCGCACACAAGAATTTCACTCGCATGTGCTGTGCCAGTGTGCCTGCACATGTGATGTGACAATAAAAGTGATTTGATTTGATTTGATTTGATTTGAAGTACATGACCTCTAAACAGAAAACACTGCTTGCGATCTTGCTGTGTTTTTATTGCATCCAAGTCACATATGAAATCCTAAAGTAAGCCTGATTAAAAATGTTACTTTTAATATTTGCACTTGATTTTTTTGTTTCTCATATTGTCCAGACTGCAAATGGCCTGTTTGGATGCCAGGAACAGCCAAATCAGTCCTTTTAAGCACTGCTATATGATAGTGTGACACTTAATTGGTATTTAACTGATATTTCTTGTAGTGGGAGGAGCTACTGATTATATAGATAGCAGTTGCAGTTAGGTATAGGCAAGTGAGGCTTTGTGGAACACTGAAACATTCAACAAGCAGTTGTAATTGTTGAAATTGTATTGCGGTTTTGGAGCAAACAGACATCCATCTCCACGGCCACACATCTATGATGTTATTCTGTGTAACAGTGATACAGACCAATACGTGCAAACGAGGGTTCTTATTATTCCAGGCCATCAATAATTAAGATCAACATATATTTTGGAGAAATCCCCATACAGCAAAGCAAGCTGTGACTGTAATGAGGTGCGTTTCAGCAAATACTAGTTTCCCACTGTTGTGTTAACATACGTGAGGCTGTTTCAGTTGCTTAGTAATTTAGTGCAATGCACAATAAACCAATTTGTGAAATAAAATGTGCCGGGGAGAGGCTGCTGTGTTTATTGTGACAACTATATATTGTAGGCTTTTTGGATTTGTGAATGTTGCCTGCTTTGTAGTCAGGCTAAGTGCAGGTCCCATTAGTTTTTGTGAAAGATGTCTCGTTTGTGCAAATTAATGTGGTTAAATATGCAGTTTTCTTTGGTCTTTCTTTGTGTTTGCTTGTTTGTTTGTTTTTGTTGTTTTTTTGCAAACCTGCCCTGTCTTGTAAAAAATCCTCAAAGTTTGGATGTATTTGGCGATTTTTACCTCTCAGCAGTAACTGCCCATGGGAAATTCTCATCACAGGCACACGGGTGGGCAGCGTGGACAGTTTGTGAACGCAATTACTGTGGAACTAGTCGATTTACGGGCTTCATATTTATACCGTAGGTGTATCTACTTAAAATCTTGGACAAATTTGAATTTCAGTGACCTTGACCTCAAGGTCAGAAGATTTCTGAAAATACTGTGAATGCAGTAACCTGAGAACAAGGTGACGTAGGATTTTGAAATTGATACCATAGATGTATCTACTAGGAGACTGAGGGGTAATACTGCAGTTGCCAGTGATTTTTAGTTTGTGTGAATTTAGAGAGTCAGCAGGTTTGCTCTACCCACTATCAAACAGCCCTAGAAGCAGCAGGTAAGACAACTTTTGAGGCGCGTAAAGTGCCGTTGGTATTTGAACCATACTTCGGGGAGTATAGCCTTGCAGAACTGTTTTTGTTCTCTACTTTAATTATTGTTCTTAATTTGAGTCTTCTTCAGTTTGTCCAGATAATCTGCACTGCACTAATCCACTGCTGTGAAGAAAACAAGCATAAAAAAGATCAGACCCATTTAAAAGCCTTCTATTTCTGCCTCTACTGCTCAGAGGCTCGCTTTAAAGAGTAAAAGACTTAGTTATGCCAGGGTAGTGCCTCTGTCAGAGCCAAACGGTTTACCAATAATATTTGATGTTTGATCACAGTCAAAGAGGTGAGCAACATGATGTCGTGTCATTTACAGCTGCCACATGTGTGGGTTTTTCATTAAACTTCTCTGTTTATGCTTTAGAATGAAACATGGAAGGTTGGCAACATCAGTTGGTAGTAAAACAGATGCTGAACATCTTTCTATTTTTTCCTACCAATGCCTCTAAGTCCGTAAATCAATTAATTTGCTTGAGTCAGACTGGTGGAACCTCACTTGTGTATTTTTTTACTTGCTTTGACTTTGCAGTCAAGTGATGATGTAATTATAATAAAGTGACCAAAAGAATCTTCGTTATTTAATTGATCTGCTACTTGTTCAACTGATGTATGTTTGACACTGTGCCCTCCGTCCTTCCTCTTTAGTGTTTGTCTTAGTTTCATCTAGATTTACCGCTGCTGTAATGCTGCTCCTCATGTTCCTTATTATCGCTGTGATTTTCCCTCTGGTCTCCTTTAACTCATCTCTCTCTCCAGTGTTGCTTTTTTTTTTCTCCCCCCCTCTTCTTTCTCTCCCTCCTCTGCTCTGTCATCTCCTCTCCTCTTCTTCCTAACACACCCGGACACGAAAGAACACCGTGGATAGTTAATAATTCTCTAATTTCCGCTCTTCACGGTGTGTAGAAGGTGTCGCAGATAACCTGATTTATCAGACAGCTATTAGAATGTGTATTAAAGCAATGGACATTAACGTGCACATTGTTTAAACAACGCCACGGGACTAATGGATTTCAAAATGAATTTGTCAACACCGTTCTCTGTGAATATAATTAGTCAAATGAGATCAAAGCGGTGGAGGAGACCAGAGGAGGAGCTGGGAAGCAGTTTAAAGGAAGTCATATATGCAGACGCTGCAGCAGGAAGCTATGGGGAATTCTCTCTCTGTGACTGTGATGTGTGTTGGGTTATGCTCATGGAGTAATGCGATTACCTGTAGATATGTTAAGTATGAGGGGGAAAAAAGCCCATTTTTACCCCGAGGGATCCACTTTATGAAGAATAGGCAACTTATTAGACAATCCAAATATCAAATCAAATATAGATTTAACTGCTGCCATGTCATTACATTCTGGGATTGACAGTCTGTATTGCTGCCAGTGTCTTTAATTCTTCTTTTTAGCATCACATCAAAATGAGTGAATGAATCTGAAGCAGGCAAGATGTTTATACTTGTCAGAAGAAGACAGCAAACAGGAAAGAGTCTGCGTATTAACATAACGTTATAATCACAAGGCATCTTAAACTGTAAGGATGCTGATATTCTTTCATTTTATTTTATTTGTTTTTTTGACTACATTTTGGAAGCCCAATGTACCTTATCTATGTGCTCCATCATCAGCGTGTCACACTTCTGCACTGAGTGGCACATTTCCTGCCTGCTCCAAACTATAGTTGATCTGCCCTACACACATAAAACCAAATGCGTATTAATCTAAAGGTTAAGTTTGCATTTTGTGCTCCTGTTTGAGTAACTACAGTACTCTGGCATGTAATAAAAATACTAGAAATTATGTTTTTCTGTGTGTTTTAACATAAGCACACTGATAACTGAGCTGATTCTCTTCCACACAAGCTGTTTTAGCTTGCCCAGAGTAGCTGTACATATGCAAGCCGCTTTGCAACCCATATCTGCCCCAGTGCTGTATCCGCAATATCTGTCCTCACTGATGCCTGCATGTTTGTTTTGGGTCTTGCAGTGAGCCGTGCTGTTAAAGAATAGATGAAGCTCGGGAAGGGTTTCAGAGGCAGGAAACAGGAGGACATCATTGCTAGCATATGAAAATAAAATAATTTGCTTCTCTTTTCGAGACTTTGTAGTTGATTTTCCTGCTGTGTTCAAAACATGAAATTTTGCCATGCAGGGGATTGAAACAGCACTGATAACAAACAAACCGCAGCAACAAAAATTTTTATTTTATCTGTGAGGGCAATTTCAAATGAAGATGTGCTTTAATGCAGAGTCACAAGGGGGATTTCATGCCTCAAAATGTAAGCTTCTTGTAAAATTAGATTAGATGCACGCTGGGATAGAGAAAACAGAAACCACTAAGATACTTGTTAACGGGCCACGCAGACTTTGGCACAGAAGTCTCCGGCAGTCACGATACAGCAAGTAAACAGTGGTGATGGCGCTTGAAATATCTGTTTGTTTCAACATAACTTACGTCGACTCGTTGCCTACAGAATTAAACGTCTTCCTTTTCTAGCTTCGCATTTTCATGTTGCGGCTCCACTGTATGTCTACCCTCTCCTGGATTGCTATCTCTGCATGTAGGCGTGTGGCACCGTTTGGATTTGCACTCGTTTTGAATAACAAGAAATTTCAAGTCCTGCAGTACCCACTGATTGACAGAAATGTTTAACTTGCTAGTAAAAAAAAATTGCTTATGAATTTCAGAAGTAATGTAGGAGCTGAGAGAAAAGCTGGAGCCCACACACCACAGAAAAACAAGGATATTTCTCTAAAGTGGACATCTCCATTGAAGGAAGCGTTTCAGAATTGAACTTAAACCTCTGTGTCTGATTCCACCATGAGGGGAGAGCTGGCCGCTGAGCAGACATGGCGTTGGGTTGAGGTGGAGGTGGGCATGTGTGGAGGGGGTAAATCGGTACTGCTTGAATGCTAATATCCCACTTTAGAAGTCAACCCACCTCTCCATCCCCACATCTCCTTTGCTCTGTCTCTCTCTCTGCATCTTTCCCTCAACTCTGGTTGCTGTCAGTCTTCACTCATCTACCTTCTTTTTTTCCCATCCTTTTTTTGTCACCTCTCCCACTCCTCCCGACAATCTTCTCTCCTACTTCCCGACTCTCCTTCTTCTCTCCCTGCACTAGCCTGCTCCAGGCTTTACATCACCCACGCTCCCTCTCTCCTCTTCCTTCTATCTGACTCTCCATCCTTCTCACTCATCAAACTCTGCCTTCTCCCCAAGATCTCTCTCGTTGCCACACTTTTAAAACTTTTTTAAACCTCTTTCTCTCTCTCTCTCTCTCTCATACACACACACACACACACACACACACACACACACACACACACGTTTGCGCATTCTTGACAAAGCCAGCTAATTACAGGCAAGTGTCCACTCCAGCCCTTCTTAAATACCGAGCTGATTAATGAGACGGAGGTGGAGGGCCAGGAAGTCTCACCCTTTGTGGGTGGTGGATACACACCCCTGTCTCTAAGCAGTTCTCTCTCTCACACACATGCACACATGCACGTACTGTACACACCTTTCCTTTTTTCTTTCACAGTCACATATGCAAATCATCAGCCATGTGAAGCTTCCTTACAGAAATGTTGATATCAAAATTTTATGGCTTATCTCCTCCCTCGTGTGTTTTAACCTCTCCCCTTCTCCATCTTCATGTCTTTGTGGCAGCCCACTGACTTCTGGTGGATTTTTTTTGTTTGGGGGGGGTGTAACAACTCCGACAGAGAAGAGCTAAGAAGCGAGAAACAGACAAAGTGTGAAGGGGATGGAGGGGGGGTCAGGTGTAGCTGGGGCCTCCTCTGAAGTCATGTCGGCTCATTTTCTCTGCGGCGGCTCAGGCACGACTCACTGTCGGCTCAAAATGGCCTCCGACACATCTCGATGTCTGATTTGTGTGTGTGTTTGACCCTGAGGACCGTTGTGAATTCTGCAGGAGCAAGGAGATGGAGTGCAGCTGCTGCTGCTGCTGAATGCTGACACACGTGCAGAGCTGAAAAAAAAGCACGCACACATACACACACGCACAGTCACAATCTCGACTGGGTCAGTCAGGTTCAAAGCATTTGTATTCATGGAAGGTTTTGCATTGGCTCCACCACCTACAGTGTTCCATCTAACTGTGGGACGTGGCTTTTTACTTTCACACTCAGAAGACCTTGGACTGTGTTGGAGTGTGTTTATGGCTGTATTTATGGCAGTATGGTGCTACCTGAGTGAATACACCTGGCTGAATGCATTTTTCCACTTGGATCATCCTTGAAAATACTTGAGGGCGTGTGTTTTGACGCTCAAATTGACCCCCCTGACACACCAACTTATGCTGTACGTGTCTCAATCTCTCGCCTAATACACCTCTGTCCCCTGCACAATCAGATACCTCCATGTACATTCACACGTGCTTAGCTCTGTTATCTCATACTAAACTGTATAAAATCTAGCATAAAGACAAACTGACTGAACACAAATTACAAGTTGTTAACACTATAATTCTATGTACTAAGCTAAAATTGGTATTTAATTTCACCTGGGCCTTTGTGAAACTTTATAAATTCCCTTGTCCCTAGCAAGTGGGCTGGAGACAGCAAGATCTGATTACCAGTCCTGCTCTGTAAAATCGTTACTAAAATAGGACAGAGGGATGAAGTTGGCTAAAATGTCTCAGCAGTAACACAGTGAGCCAAAAGAAATTTCAGAAGACATCAGGATGAATGTGCTTGAAAAACATCATCCTGTGAAGGCTTACAAAGAAATTTCTAATGCTCCGGGAGTCCTCAGAGCACCCGTGGTGGAGCTTATGTACAAATGGAGAAAACTAGAAAAAATGAAGCGTGATGTGTTCAACCATCCAAAGTAACTCCAAGCAAAATATCCAATGAGCAACACTATCCAAAATAACACAGAAGCACTGTTGAACTGTTGAACTGCAACTGGGTTACAAAGGAAAATAATAAGAGTAAGTTGACCTCTGAATCACTCAAAATGAATACAATTTAAGTTCTGGAATTATTAGTAAAATGTGGACTTGAGCCTTTTTGAGATCCAATTGGTATTTGGTGCTTTTTACTTTACAAACTCGAGTTTGCTTTTCACACAGAATGTCTCTAGTGAAATTATGTTTGATGATGTGGTACAGTGGTGTGTGAGGCAATCATAATTGGAGATTATTCATCCGAATTTCAGGAGCAGGACCACGCCTCCAAACACGCTCCTTCCGGTTGTCATGTATATAGGTTCCCCCAGTTCATTCCCGTTTACGTGCCCCAGCCTCCCTCCCTCCTTGTATTCAAATCTTTAACTTGTTCATTTCTATTTAGTGCATGGGGGATCTGCCAGGCCCGGGAGCCATCGCCAGTCCGCTTCGAGGCATTCCCCAAACCGCAGCTCAGTTCACGTCAAAGCATTCACTTTTACCTACTAAAACGCTGTCAAACCTAAAATGAGGACATGGGTCCACACCGTAAAAAAAAAATCCTAAAAAGTTTGTTGCCCTAATTTTACATGGAATTTAGCCTTTTTCAAGTGCTTTTAAACATTAAATTAGGAACATTTTAATGTGATTAAACAATGAAATTACCTATAAACAAGGTCAATGAATGTGGCAATATGAATAAAAATACTTAAATGTACAGAAATATACAGTTAACAGTTGGTTTAAATAATAATGGATTGCATTCATATAGCGCTTTTTGAGACCCTCAAAGCGTTTTACAATTCCACTTTATAATTCCCCTCTGGCCATCACCAGTAGGTGGTAGGTGAAGTGTCTTGTCCAAGGGCACAATGACCGAGAGTGTCCGAGCCGGGGCTTGAACCGGCAACCTTCTGATCACAAGGCCAACTGCCAACTGCCAAAAGTTTATAAGAATCATTTTATATATTTTTCCATAGCATTACATTTGAATTTAACAGTTCAATCTTTCAAATAACGGACAAATATTTGTGAAATTCTGATACATTTGTGAATGTATTTTAACAATCTAAATGTGCAAATGTACAGACAAATACATTTAAAAAACAAGAAAATTATGTTTTATTACATTTACAGTGATTTTACGTTAATTTACATTTGAAATGTAAAATCACAGTCTATTGACGTAAATTTAATGATATTCTAGAAGAATACACAGTAAAATACTTTTATATTACAATTTTGTTTTTACAGTGCAGTTGGTGAAATAGTAAAGTCGATTTAGCCCAGATACAGGTTTCCAAGATAACAGTAGTTAGCCAGTTATTTCATGCTACTGTAGCAACAAATGTGTTTAATTGAAGGTCACATTTACTTACAAACTCTCTCTGGCTACCTAGTTAGCATGACAAATAACTGATGTGACTGCTGTGCTGATGTGTGCACGAGCACAAAAGCCTTAGCTGAGAAGTTAGGCAGGAACAGGCGATTCTGCATCTTATTGCACTGATATTAGCCATAAGTTATTATTACAATTTATAAAACTTGTTAAATACTTTGTCAATTATTCCAACTTGATGCTAGCAAGAAGCTAACACCACCCGACCTTCTCAACTTGTGAGCTAAACTGGTGCCCTCCAGTCTATATTTTTAATACTATTTTATTTGTAAGCCTCTTCAAACTATCATCTTATATACATGCCTGTTATATGCCAAAACATCCTGTAATTATGATAGTCACACATACTCTAAGGAGTATTTAAGTGGAGATTGTATAGTTCCAGTCATTTTCCCCCTCACCCCCTCCTCCCTTCGTCCTTTCCTCACTTGTTACTTTGTTCCCCCCTGAACAGCTTGACGTTAATTCCCAAAGATATCTCCATCACAAACTTGCTGAAGTGATGGTGTCAGCCTTTAAATGCTGACGTGACTCGATGCGATTGTCTTTTTGCAAGTTCCTGACATGCAGTCAGAACATGCATGAATGCACACCAAGGAGTCTCTCTTATAATTGAGATGAAACAAATATGAACTCTTAATAAAACAAGCTCTGTTGCCTCCTGCAGAAAAGTCATTCTCTTCACTTGTGGTAACAGCAGCTTTGCACTGCTTTTTGAGCTGCATTTCCAAACTGTCCATTCTAATATTTTCACACTCTTGATTCCATGTTGACAGACAAATTTTCCTCCTTCCCCTTCATGTTAAGATCATGGTATACAGTCAGTGGTCACTTTCTAAGTCACATCTTGCTAGTACTAGGCTGAACTCCCTACATTAATTCCTCTGGAAACGTTTAACATAGAAGCCATTTAAGTACAGAGAACTCATTGTCATGTTCGAGAAAGCAGTTGGAGAAGATCTGACTTTGTGACATTATCCTGCTGGAAGCAGCGATCAGAAGAAGGGTGCACTGTGGTCATAAAGAGATAGACATGGTCAGCGTCAGCCACAATTCTCAGTTCGGCTGTGGTGTTTAAATGATGCTCAGCCAGTACTATAGGGGCCCAAAGTGTGCCATTACACCACCAGCAGTCTGAACTATTAATGCATGGCAGGATGGATTGATGTTTCTGCTTTCTTTATGCCAAATTCTGACTCTACCATCTGAATGTCAAAGCAGAAGTGACGACTGAGACCAGGCAACATTTTTCCAGTCTTCTATTTTGTTGAGTCCGTGTGAACTACAGCTTCCTATTCTGAGTTGAGCAGATCAACACGTGGTGTTCTCTTCTCTGACCATAGTCATGGTTATATAGATCAGTGCTTTCTGAGTTCTTTCAGCATATTTTGGTGCTTTTTAAATGATCAGTAGCATCTTAAAGCATCAAAGCTCGGAGATTCTGAGCTTTAAAATTGATCAGTTTGAGCAGAAGCTAAGTTAGATTCTCCTGATTTCGCTGGTGATGAAATTTAGGGAATTGAGACAAAAAAAAATAGCACGATGTGGGGTTACTGAGAAAAACAAACTCATAGCTCTTTAATTCTATGTGATGATATTTTATTGGACCATAGTATTACTGAACACACCTTAAACTTTAAATCAGCAATAACCTCCTCAGCATCATCTTTTGGCCTCGTTTTCAGTGTGGAAAGCCAAATTGGCTCAGGCAAGAGGAAAGTCTGCCAGGGAGATCTTTCTCTTGTTCTCATGAGGTTGAAAAAAAAAATCACATATGTTTTATTTATTTATATTTTTCTGTTTTGCGTTTGTTCCGTGTCACCTTGTTCAACAATTCACTAACTGTGGTTAGAAATAGTTTGACAAAACAATCTTAACTCAGGAAAGAATTTTAATAAATGACATTTCTTAGTTTTCCTTTTTTTCTTCACTTTGGTTCAGAAGACTTAGCGCACTGTACCTGGAGTGTATTTTTTAGCCAACAAACAAATAAACACACAATTAAGGTTTTTCTGGGTAAAACCTGAAATGAAACTGGCTCCAAGTTTTGCTTTTGCATGTCATCAGTCTGAAAGTGAAATGCAGTATTTCTGGATTGGCAGTTCTAGTCAAATAAATGGCTCTAGCCCAGTATTTGATTCCTATTGTCTCTGTCTCCTGGCTTTTAGCAAGGTCTTGGTTTGAGGTGAAACTCATTTGTGGCAATTGAAAAGTAGCGCACAGGGGAGAATAAAGAATCAGTGCTTATATATGGGATGTAGCAGGTTGACCTGGCACGGCATAGCTCAGCATGGCACAGTATGGCAGGCTCCAATGAGGCTTCACCCTCCCAAGGCTCCATCCCGCCTGAGCTCAACACAATCAGGCCTCCACAGCGAGACCGACTGCAGGTTACCATGACAACCCGGAGGCACTGCCTGCATGGGACAAAGGCTGGCAGGTCCTGTGTGTGTGTGTGTGTGTGTGTGTGTGTGTGTGTGTGTGTGTGTGTGTGTGCGCGTGTGTGTGTGCGTGTGTGTGTGTGTGTGTGTGTGTGTGTGTGATTGAGAGACAGAGTGAGTGATGTGTGGCAGAGCAGGCGCGGCCCTCCTGGGGCCCTCATTCGTTTGTCTCTCGCTGAGACCACAGGAGCCCTGATGCTGCAGAGATGGAGGTGGTGGCGGTGGATGGGGTGGGAGAAGAGGAGGGGCGATGGGAGGGGGCAAGCCAGCAAAAAGCAACTGATGTTGAGAGACTATGATGAAAAGATGCAAAGAAAGGTGTAGTGTAAGAGAAAAGAATAAGAAATCAAAAGGACGGCAGTACAAACGGATTTGGTGGATTGGATTGTTCTGTCCCCAGTCACTCGTTCACTCATTCATCAATCATGTGCGAAGCTTCGTCGTACAAAACACGGGTCTTGACAAAAGTTGATTTTAAAAAATGGACTTCACCACTACACTCTGGCAAATTAATTGCACCAATTAGTGGAGCACTCAAAATTCAAAATTTTAATAACCTGTCTACCACACAGCAAGTTGCAATGACTTGAAACAGCACTGCTTTACAGAATGTAATAAAATAAAAAGTGCACTTATCCAATGCACCAGGCATTAAAAATGAGGAAGCGATCTCTTTAAGCATATTGGGGTTGATCATTAATTGTCTCAGTTCCTGACGCACATTTGCTCTCTACCTTGTATTCATTGAATTTTCCTCTACATTTTGGAATTTGATATTTTCATATAAACACCATTAAGTGGACTTTCACTTGTTAACCTCAGAGGGTCAGAGTAAAATGTGTTCTGTCTATGCAGCTCCGGCATATAGTCTGTGCCCACCACTCTGTATAAGTGAGCTCAGAGACAGGAACTATGTTAACTTTGGAGATGACTCAGTTGATGTCAGTCTGCTTCTTAGAAATGAGTCATCACATGAGTTTGTGTTCTGAACATACAGCTTGTATAGACAAGGAGAAACATCACCTTTGCCTTCTCAGACCTTCACTGAAGTACAGAAAATAAGAAGTGTTAAGAATTACAGGATACAGTCATTGTAATAAGAAAGCGCAACCTCTTTTATTTAAGACACGGCAAAAAATAATCTGGTTCTTGGTAGGTTCTATAATTTTTTTCAATAGAACCTCAGATGAACAACGTTGACATGTTACATGTGATAATTTAACAATAATGGACAACCAGTGTGTGAGTTGACAATTATTTAGTTACATCCAGGTGCTGCCTAATCAAATGCAGTGATTAACTATGTGATCATTTCTGTAAAAGCAGATGTTTTGGCAGTTTGCTGGTCTGAAACATTCAGGTGTGTGTTCACACGATGCCAAGGAGCAGAACTGAAAACAATGATCCCACTCACAGCAGCACATCTACAACAGAATGGTTTTGGGGGGGGAGTAACAAGGTGTTGCAATGGCCCAGTCAAAGTCCAGAGCTCAACCTGATTGAAATGTTGTGGCAGGACCTTAAGAGAGCTTTGTAGAAAAACAAATGTCTGCAAAGCCTTTTGTTAAATAAATAAATGAGAAGATGTGCATCACCACAGATGAACATCGTGTTTACATATGTAAATCCTTAGTATTGACAGAGAGCGCACGTTCTTTTTGACATGACTGTAAGTACCATGATATTGACTGACTGAGAAATTGAGGTCTGTGCTGATCTAATATAAGAAATACACTTTTAACCAGAAAAATTACTTGCAAAACTAAATCCATCATATTCTTTCTGTTTTCTTTTCCAGGTTTAGATCACACAAACAAGGACCTAAAGAAAAACTTTGTGAGTAAACTCAAAATCAATGTGCCTTAAATGAATTTGAGCATTATCTTAGAGGCTTTTCTCTCAGCTAGAGTTGCTTCTCTGTTCGTTAAAAGATGAGACAATAAAAGTTTCATATAGTTATAAAGCTGCGAGGCTGGTGTTACACTGGCTGGCCATAAAGCATATGTGAAGTGGCAGCGTTGTTTGCTCCTGCCTTGTCATTTATAATCCTATAGGCAGTTTGAAGCGTGCAGGCCAACTTGTACTTTGTCACAGCAGATTGTCTGGCATGGATAAGCCTGGCTGCAGAGAGAGAGAGGGAGATACATAATTGCTCTCTTGTACAGTCTGCTGCCAAGACATCCTCCTCCCGTTATGCCTATATACACTGGCAAACAAGTCATTCAAACATGTTCACTTTTATGACACACACACACATAAACCACACCGACACGCAGCAGCATCTCCTCAGTGACAGTGATTGCCGTCAGTCAGAAGAAAAATGTTGACAGTCTAATTCAAGTGCCACTATCGAGAGTTTTTTATGGGATTGCTTCATTTCCTGTCATGTCATCCTGATGTTTTGTGTTGAGGGTTATGCTGTCGTACACTACTCCAAATTTGTTTTCTGTCTCGCTTTTCCAGGAGGCCCGTGCCAGTTTTGACCTGCGTGCATCTCACGATCCCATGCCTGTCAGAAATGAGGAGAATAGGTAATGACTCCTGTCCTTTTACTCTTACCTCTAGATATCCGATCCCTATATTTCTCCCTTCCAAAACCAGGAAACTGATCAAACGTCGTGTATAGTGGCCCTAACGTGAGACGCAAACATTCAAGCTAAGCAATCGAGCTAATTCTTGGACCTAAAACTAGCTTAACTGGCTGCAACAAGCGACAGCTGTCCTCTCACAGAGAAAGAATCAGTGGACGTTGGTTAGAATGTGAGAATCTTGAGTTTGCCTGTCTGAAATCAGAGATCTATCATGTTACACTGGAAGTCTGCTGCTGTCATTTCATGAAAAAGCTTAACTGACTAACTGTAGCTCAAGACATGATATCAAGGTCAATTTCTCTTTTTGCTAATTAAAGATTTCAAAACTAAATCGTTGCACGTGTCTGGTGTCAACCTACAACATATTACCTGTTTTTTTCATGCTTTGATTATTGGAGGTCAGACATCCAGTATCTTAGTGTTCTTTTCTGACAATGTGAGCCAATCATATTGAGGAGATGCCATAATTACTGCGTGTGCTCAGGCTAAAACCCCTCCCCAAAAAAGAAAACGCTCATCTCAGCTTATTTAGTCTCTGTATGTGGCTAACATCTTATTCCCCCTCTGTCTCAGTCACGGTACCCATTGTGCAGGGGAAGTTGCCATGGAGGCCAACAACTCCTACTGTGGTGTGGGCATCGCCTTCAATGCCAGGATTGGAGGTGAGGAAAACAATACAGCCTTAAAAAGACCGTAGGAGGCAGTGCATTGTGGGTGTGCTGCACTGGCCAAAACGAGGACATGGCATAAGAAGCAGTTTTTAAAACACTTGTTATACTACATTGGTGCTATATTATTATTATTATTATTAATAATATTATTCGTTTACTTGATGAAAAATGCATGCTTTGTGACTTTAGGACAGCTGTGCAGCTCTATTGGTAAAGACAGAAGAAAGGGTTTTTTAGTGGTGCTCAGTATACCTTTGGGGATTGACAGTAGGGCCAGCACCTTATCTAACAGAAATCTATTCATTTCTGACCAATTATAAACCACTAGTTTTTACAAAAAAAGAGGAAAGGAAATAATTTTAGCACAATGCTGTGATTTTTCTTTGCCTGTGGTTAAAACCTCTTTGGAGGAAAAACCCTGCATGCATAATACACCTGCTCTAACTTTACAAGGTCTCACTTACTTTATTATGAAATGATAAATAATTCAAACTCACCTTTACTGGCAGAAACTCGAAAGTAACAAATATTCCAAAAACCAAAATATCACATCCACATGCTGAATTACTTTTGAGAGAAAAGAAAAATGCTCAGCATCATTTCCAGATGCAAATGGAAATGATGCTGAGTAAAACGGTTGATTTTATGTTTGGTTTAGGTGAAAATTAAAATGTCGAGCAGAAACACTGTAAAATGTGGCAGAAAATCTCAGGAAATCATGCCAAATTTTCACAGTGAAGTTTTCCTTGTCGGTATAAATTTTCAACGCCTGTGTATATATTTACAGTGAACATGGCTTTAGGTTTATGCGAATACAGGTCACTACATATTGACTGGGTGCTATTCAGGCATGCTGCCCCTATTTAACAGTTCATTTTTTAGTGTAATGGCTTTTTTAGTGTTGGTAGTAACATCGGAAAAGGATGAATGAACTGAATACATAAGATTGCCCATTTTCCCGTTGTGAAATCAAAGATTTTTACAGGGTTTACCAAGAGTGCTGTAACCCACAAGTTAATGAGGAGTACATAATGTGTTTGAATAAGAACACTTCCTGCAGCTCTCAGATCCTAAATGACTCAAACTGAGTTTAATGCAGCGATGGCATCAGCACGAAATAGAGAAAATGAGAAGAGGAATCCCTCAGTTGAACTCTGGCATTTGAACTCTGCTCTGTGATCTTTAATCTCTGACCCGTCCTCGTTTGTCACAGGCAGATGAGCGTCTCATGCAAAAAAGAGAGCGAAAGAAAAACAGTTTGACGGAGCGAGAGCACGAATTTCTTCCCACAGTTAGATTCGATTTTGCTTTGTTGGTTCCATTTGATTCTGACTCATAAACAGTCTGTATGGCACACAGGAGACGAAGGGGCAAGACCTGCATGAAAGATGCATGTTTTGACTTGAGCTGTCACACAGCTGGCTAAGTGAAGTTCTTTGCCTCTGTTTGTAGTGTTTGTATTGACGATTTGTGTTCTTGTTTTTCATCACAGTCACCACACAAACTTTTCAAAACCTTAGAAAATGTGCATTATTCCATCTGAAAACATGTATTTTTCATCTAAACTGACTGTACATGCAATAATAGATGCTAAGCTGAATACATGTGGTTCTTGGCTATGCCTCTCCAACGACCTAATTCTGAAAAGTTGCTTCGTCAGATATCCCAGCTCTTGAGCATATTAACATCTCAGCACAGAAACTCCATTTCTTAATGTAAAAAAACAACTCTTTAATGCTAGCCAGGTCTAATAAATAAGAAAGAGACTTTTTTTCCTGTAAACCTTCCTTTACTCCACTGTCTCTAGTCGCTGCCATCTAATGACAGCAGTCTTTTGTTCTATCCACAGTCTCTAATTGGAGTGATGTTGTCAAGCTACAATTACAAAGGACACATCCACTGTTTAGAATTTATGCAACAAGCAGCAGAAACCTAAATGCACATCTGACTTGTGGTTTGGATTAATTACTGTATAGTTTCTACTGCAAATCAAAAAGAAAAAAAAATCACACATTTAATGCAATTAAAAATTTTCTCTATCGGATTCTTTCACAATGTCTGACCCTGTCACTTCAACTGGCCGTATTAGGGATTTGAGTTCTCCAAATTTAATTGCATCACAGGTAGACAGTAGCTGTGACGACCAACACGATAGTAGAGAGATTATTTGAAGTATTATTTCAAACATGACATTTATTTTCAAATCCCCATCCATCCATCCATTAATCTTCTTAACCCATTATCAAATTGTTGAATAAAATGTATACTTATTTTTGAAAGCTGCCATTCTCAATAAAAAAAAAAAAAAGATTAAGTATGTTTTTTTTCACACAAATAGAGATTAGCTGGTGAGCATTTACTTGCTAAAAGTGAGACATGCAGGAACTAAAAAGATGGTGAATACTGGATTTAGATTCAAGATGTATATAAATATTAATGTGAGTCTTTATCTGTTGGATGTGGGAGGGACCACATCAGCTTAAAATGTTATGATACACTATTTAAATGTTAGTTAAAAAATATATCAGTGATTGCAGTCCTAAATGAGACCCACCCCCACATAAATGTACTCCAGTTTTGCGATCAGAAATCTTAAAACAGTTGATAACTTGTGCAGTGCTGACACTCCACACTTTCCAGTAGCAGATTTACCGAATGTTGGGTAAAGTGAAGTAATCCATAGTTTCACCCTGTAGGTTGTATATACTGGGATGTTTTTGGCTGCTTTTCTCAGCTTTGATAGCATGCTAACTTGGGGTGACACCCCCCAGGGTCCCTCGGGGCAAATGGAAGAAAAATCTCACTCTCACTGTAGCTTCTCTGTCCACTGACATTACATTATAATAGTTCATGGCTGCTGCAGACACAGTTGCACTGCAAGTACTGAGCTTCACAAACTCTTATTTCACAGTTAAACTGATGAAGTAACTTCTTTTGAGACATACGTTAATCATTTTATTCAGTTTATAATGGTGGTCAGAAAGTATCAATCAGTAAATGCAGAGGAATGTGAATATATCGACAGTGAGGGGATGAGATGTAGCTATAGTTTGTGTTGTTTTCTATTTCCTTTTTTTTTTTCATTTTGCACAAGCCTTCCTCCAAACTCTGATCTCTGTGACCTTTTCGATGTGACCAGGTATCCGCCTGTTGGATGGCTCTGTGACGGATGCCATGGAGGCCACAGCTCTGACCTTCAACATCCACTTCATCGACATCTACGTCTGCAGTTGGGGCCCGAGGGACGACGGGGCCGAGATGGACGGGCCGCAGAGCCTGACAGAGCAAGCCCTCCGGCTAGGAGCTCACAAGGCACAGCTTTCATCTCTAAGTTCACACTGCTGTCTGTCAGATGTAAAGCCGACAGTCACACTGTCAGTGGAGCTGGGATTGGAAGGACAAAATGTCGAGTGTTCAGATTTCCTAGCCAGATTTAAATCCTCATTTCCTTATTTATTTATATCTTACGGAGAGTACGTTCATGACACGTACTGTAACAAAGTCAATCTGCTACTTTTGCCACATAGTCAGACTGCTCCAAAACAGACTATTTGTTTTGTTTTTTAGATGAATATTGTGTGTGTGTGTGTGTGTGTGTGTGTGTGTGTTGTAATCCAGGCCTTTCATTTATTTGGTATTCACTTCCAATACATGTGACTATTTTTGTTTGTTCATATAGACAGTAAGAGCATGACCTCCCACACAAAAAATACACTGATCAGCCACGACACTGAAACTAATGACAGATGACTAGAATAACACTAGTCTTCTAGAGACCGTGTTCTTCTGGGATATGTTGGGTCCTGGCATTCACAGGGACATCATTTAAACTTAAAGAAAGACGGATATAGCGATCATGGCGTTGCTCGCTGGTTTGTAACATCCAGTTTTGAATCCTTCACATGAGCATTTTCACAGTCACCATCTTGGTATTTTGAAACCAGATGTGACAAGCACGGTGACTGTGAAGCTGCACTCTCATTGGCTAATGACTTGTGACTGACATGTCATACCTTGGACAATTCTCCTTTCTAATATGTAGATAACCCAAATTTAGGAGCCCATAACCCATAAACTAATCAGGAAAGTGTTTATAGAGATCAGGACAGAGAGTTGGTTTTCCATAGATTTCCATGAGACCAAACCACAGGTTTTGCCCCCCTGGTGGCAATGAATAATAATGCAGGGTTAAGATACTTGCCCACTGGCTTCACGTCTTTTTATAGCGCTAGAGGCTACATCTTCTCTTGTCTCAGTCAAACTTCTTCTTGGGTACTTGTAGATTGCACTGCTGTTATTAGATTCTGTGTTTCCTGTTCACATCTTCCATGTGCTCTGGTTTTCTCTGTTTCGCTACTTCTTTACCGCTCTGGAAAAGTAGAAAACTGCTTTTAATTATATTTCCTTTGAAAGTGCCTGTCACCAAGGCAACAACGTCAATGTCCAGTATCACCAATTCATAATTTAGCTGAAATGTTATTCTCTTCAGCGGTAAGTCTAATTTCTAAGCCAGTAAAGGATTTATTTGCACAAGTCTTAGTTTTAAGCTTCAGTAAACAGCACAAGAAATGTTTATACAGCTGCTGCACTACAGTTTTTTTGGTGCCATAAACCAAGATCGAAGAACAGAATTTAAGCACAACTTCACTCTTGACTCTGGAAACACAGTTCTATGATAAAATGTTCAAAACACGGTTTGCTTACTGATTTTCAAGCATATGTGAGTAACTTTAATCCTGGTTGCTCAATGTTTTGGGTTCTTAAAAAGGATTATCATCCTCTGAAGACAATATTGCAGTAAAAGTGTGCTCTTTTAGCAAACTAAGGGTTAAGGATGATAATGGTAACTTCCTGGTTTGAATCTGGATAAGGCCTTTTGTTTCAAATGTTTCCCCTTTTCCACAAGCTCTTTCTAAAAAAAGAGCTAAATTACTAGCTGTCCCTCAGTTTCAGCATTTTTTTCACAAGTTAATGAGCCTGATTTTCAGTGGTGTACTGGCTTTCAAGATCAAGTGGACACCACAGAAAATATATTTCTTAATTTATTCTTCACTGCTTCAGCTTTGAGTTGTTTTGGTCTTAGTGATGCCCTGTGAGAGCTGCTCCTTACACTGTCCTTTGTGAAGGTTCATGTGCTGATGCCTTTGAGGAAAAAATAGTATTTGAGGAAAATTTTAGTCGCCTCATGAGGCATTAAAAATGTTGCATTAAAAAGACCTAAATTTAGCACAGGATGCGACAACACCAAAAAGAAGACATAAAATGTAGCAACTCAAGGGACCATGTGGGTTGGACCATGGACAGTTGGGCAGTAAGCAGCACATAATCTCATTATAATGTGATGGTATTTTCATTACACTGGGTTCTGCTAAGGCCTTTAAACACCAGACACGTAAAGTTTTGTGAGAATATTTTGACTACGTGAGTTTGCTGAATGAATCTGCGGCATTCATTTTTTCAGCCGGAAAAAGTGCACTCATAGCTCAAATTTTGCACCAGTACAGAATATAAAAATGGTAAAATAATATTGTTTTAACTTAGACACACAGCTAGACACTGGTCTGGGTCATGGCTCTCTGGAATGATTTCTCTGACTCCTCAGATGTTGTCCCAACTCTGGGAACAAGAGCTCAAACGGTCCCAGTTGACATCTTGAAATATGTACGTATGCGATCGGGATACAGCTTCATATTCTGGATCAAACCATGACATTTTCCCTCCTGCTGCATTCTCTTGAGAACTGTAAGAATCTTGGTTTTAGCCTTTTCTTGTTGGAAAACATCAAGACTGAAATTTTTTTTGCATTTTTTGAGAACAACTTTTCACAAAAAGCCAAGCTAGCATAAGCCAGCAATGGACTCCTATGACTTTTGTAGATTGTTGTAGCAATTTATCACATCTGGCTAGTTTCATCATCAGAGTGTGTTGTGAATGCAGTATTCCCTTTACCATGTATATAAAAAAGTGCAAGAAAGACTAGTCTGAATTCAGGGTACATGGGTTTTTATACATATAAAATGATAATACATATTACAGGAACAAACTGTCCATGTTACATTATGATAGGAAAAATAAAAACAGTACTACTACCACATAGCTGGAGTAACAGTATGTTATTGTAAAGCTTGCATTGTGCTTTAGCTTTCAGTGCTAGAATTTAAAGGAAAGTTTGTTGGGATGCAAATGACAAAACCCATCAAAATAGCTACAAAGCAAACAGCTTAAAAGATATTTTATGAAAGACTTACATATGTTGTACACATAAAACAATAACAGCTTTTCCAATAAAACATTTGTTGACAACGTTTGTTTTAGATATAAATACAGTTTTTTGTTAGTATGTGAGATCTTTCTTTTTTTCATTCTCTTTGACATCCCACTGTTTGTTTTCTCAGGGCCGAGGTGGGAAGGGCAGCATCTATGTGTGGGCGGCAGGTAATGGTGGAATGCAGCATGACCACTGCGGTGCAGATGGATATGTTAACTCCATCTACAACATTGCCATCGGTGCCGTCACTCAAACTGGGAAGCCCACCTTCTTTGGAGAGCCCTGCCCTGGAGTGATGGCCGTCACTCTGACAGGGACCAGCGTGGGAAGCTCATTACCTTTGGTTAGTGTGTGTGTACCTCCCAACACATCTAACAACAGTATTTATCATTAATGAATGTATATACAGTATGTGTATGTGTGCACATCAGTGCCAGCAGCCCTGATCTTTGGCTCCTGTGAGCTGTAAGAAGCCTGTTAAAGAGCAGCCACTGGTGTGGTATTTATAGAGACTTGCCAAATGACCTAGGTGACTGCTGGGCACACACATGCAGACACGCAGGAGCCAACGAGTGTTAATTGGAGGTAAAGCGTGGCTGTAGTGGCTGAGAAAGAGAGAGGAAGAAGCAGAGGTGTTGATGGCGGAGGTAACACTGAAAAGCCAGGAACAAATCCAGCGCCAGCTACAGAAACAGTAAGGCCAATTTTATCAGTGTGATATCACCCTCGTCTGCAGGGAGGTCTGCCCTTTACCACCTCACATTAGAAGGTGGTTAGACCAGAATGCAGTTGTTTTGTTACTGTTAAATTGTGTTGACGTGTTCTAATGACAGAAGAACCGCTGTTGACACAGTAGCTGCTATAGTGTGGAACCAGTAATGGCTTAATTAGCTGCAAACAGCTCACGTGCACCTCCCCTTTGCAGCATATATACTGGTACATGTAATATAATATATCATGTAAAATTAGTTCCTTTGTGATTCCTCCAGGTGACTGTGACCAACATTGGTGATGGATGTGTCACACACTTTCCAGGAACATCCAGTGCTGCTCCGATTGCTGCAGCGATTCTGGCTCTTGCCTTAGAAGTAAAGTGAGTTTTTTTTCTTCCTACTTATTCTACAATCAAATAATGATATAAAATTGAATTTCACATCGTGTTCATTTATGTAGGATTAATTTTGTGCTGCCTATATAGTGAATCCTAATAACACCTGCGATCATCAGATCTTTCATTTAGCACCCCCTGCAGGTCACATGTTCACTGCTGATTTGTTCATCAATAGCTCAGGTTAGCAACAGGCAGACCACGGTCCAGACCCAGATGCTCTTATTTACGGATCTAGACATATTACTACATTTTGACAATTTTTTATAATTATTTACGGTATGGTTATTTTAATCTGTGCAAGGGTTAAGTTATTTACACCGACCAATCGTGTACATTCTAACTTATCCCACATGATGCTACTCAGCCAATGAAATCATTTATTCAGAGCATGTGTGAAAACAGAAAACTCTGAGATGCAGAAGTCAGATGAAGTAAGTCAGGAAAACAGATAGGGAGCAAGAAGAGTTTTGTCTAGAAACTAATTGTTCAAAAACTATGTTATTTATTTTTGCTTGTAAACATTATTTTACTCAAAATAGGGAAAGAACATTTTATTATTACTTTAATATTTTATTAATAGCAGCACACATTGACGTATTGTTGAATCCTACTTTATTTATTTTACTTTAAAACCAGTTAAAACCCTGGAAACAGACATTAAACTGTTAGACTACTTTCAAATATATTACACTAAATTATCATGCGCATGGAAATGCATGATATTTCGGACCTTTGTTTGAGGACATTTTCTCTGACTAGGCCTCTTTAAATTTTAACTGAATGCTGATTTACAGAGGCCCAGGCCCAGTCAGAATGTCCTGATGACGTTGTGATCCATTTACCCAACATCTGCATTTGTTCAGTATCGGTAAAGGCATTGCTAACAACCTCTTTTAAAGTTCACTGCCAATTAGCAAATGCTAACATGCTAACACTAGGATTTTTTGCTTGTGTAAACATTGCCCTTGCAGATATGCTAGCTGGCTGATGTTAGTATGTGGCAGACGCACTGCTTTACCATTTGGAAATCTCACAAAGCCAATATTGTTGTCTTGACACTTGCTATAGCATAGACAGTCTCTATCTGTATTTGTGCGTCACAAACATTGTGAACACACATTGTGAAACTTTACGGTATTTATGTTTGAAAATAGGCTGGTCCATCTCACAACTGCTGAGTAATGGAGTAAAAATTGTTGTTGGTGTGACGGCCAGATGGTCTCAAGACCTTATGCATAATATTCTAAAATAAAAACACAGGATTAGAGCAGGGCGATATGACCTGATATACATTTGAAAATTTGCGATAATGATATAACTGACGATATAATTGACACTACACAAAATACTTTACAACTCCACAACTTTATTAGTGCAACCCCCCCCCCCCCAAAAAAAACCCATCAATCTATTTTCACTTCAACAAGCAGCTGTTTTTTATGTGCATTGAAGTTACATAAAAATTTAACAGTGCAAATTCCTTGCTGACAGTTTAACCAAAAGGCATTTTCAGTGGAGATTGGCCGACATATCCTCAGCATAACCATGTATGATATCCACAAAACTTAAAAAGAGGTTATACACACACAATACGGTAATATTATGTTGAAGCACAGTACGTATCACTCCGCGAGGCTCCTGACTATGGTAGCCGTAATGCTCCGACAATCCATCAAGCGTTTGCGGCTTCGTAGCTTTGCAAAGCCGTACTAAAACATTTGACAGATTTTCGAGCGCCGTGTTCCACATAAAATCGTTTCGAGGTCAGTAAACACAACCAGAATCCATACATAAGGCACTGTCGATTATTAGAAAAATCAAAGGATTGATTTTAAGTGTGCCGTATTTTCCAAACAACACGGTAATAACGACAGCCCGCTAGCATGCTCTACCAAAAATAGTGCTTTGTTGTGTATCTGACGGACGAAAACTAAACCAGTTCCACACCACTGAAGTTGCAGCAGTTTTACAAACCAATTCTGGTTCATCCGTTTCATTCAACGATCCACTTTCGCCCTTCTCATTCTCCGCCATGCTTTTTCCGCCATCTGTGTATGAAAACAAAGGCATTGCGCATGCGCGTTTTACCCATATTCTGTCGCGATATTTCATTTTCTTATCGTTGCCCAACATTATACCGGTATTACTGTGAATGGTATGATATGGCCCAGCCCTACATAGGATCATTATTGCTAAAGTTTGGTGCAGTTAGGTGAAACTTTTAGCTTTATGTCAAACAAGCAGTTTTTTTTCTTCTTTTCATTTATTTTGTTAGTCATTATTTCTATTATAATAGAATCAGTTTTGTATAAAATATGATACAGTTTGTCTCACAATGCCTGTTTGCACTGTTTAAACGTTCAAAACAAAGCTGGGGTTATTTATTTACTTTATATTAATGATTTTAACAATTCACAGAGTCATTTAGTGGATGATTTTACGACTAAAAGGAACACATAAACAGATATAAACAGTGTTCTGTTTTGTTTTTCTACATTAAAATTCTACACCTCTGATCCTTTCCTACCTTTTTCCCCCCTTACTCTCTTCCTTTTCCTCTATTTGTTATTTTGGTCCCTCCTTTGATGTAGATCATTATTTTCTCCTACGCATTTGTTTTTTGCCTTTGTCTGAATCTGCAAATTTATCTCCTCACTCTTTTTTCTTCTTCTCACTCCTTTGTCTTGCCTGCCACTTCGTACAATTTCCCAAGCCCCCTTATTCTTCATCCCTCCTAACTCGCCAGCTGTCGGTGTGGCCTCGAGCCTGGTGTTTTGTGGTGGTATCGGGTGCGTCTACGCCTCCTTCATGTTATAGATGGTACTAGAGGCCGGCTTTACTGCTCCAGCTGTCATGCTGCAGCGTTCTCAGTCTCAGTCGCTTGGCTGTAAAATGGAGCGCGGGTCCCCTGGGCGAGACGACTCCCAGGACATTACTGTTAAAGGCTTTGTCGTGACCCGCTGCTACTGACTAAACTATATATCACCTCTCTTGCTCAGACCAACTGCATTCTGCTCACGTCTTTATGGAACTGGGTCCTCTCTCTCACTCTCTCTGTATATCTTTCTTGCTCTCTTTCTCACATTTGCTCTTTCTGTGTCTCACTCTTTCTCCCCTCAGACGCACAAATCCATATATTCTACTATGCTCACTTTTGCACATTCAAGAGTATTTTTATTTTATCTTCATTAATCAGATACAACCTGTCTAATGTATAGCATCCACAACTTCCTGTGCCTTAGTATATGCAGACAATTTGTATGTAATGTGTATTTACACTGTATTGCCATCACATCCCATTCTTCATCCATAGGATGTTGACCAACCCTTTTTAACTACTTCAACTCTCTGGGAAGGCTTTCCGCAAGGTTTCGGAGTGTGTTTATGGGAATTTTGACCACTTTCCCAGAAGCACATTTGTGAGGTCAAACACTGATGTTTCATGAGAATGCCCAAAGGCATTTTGATGTCAGGACTCTGTGCAATCCAGTCAGTTCTTCCACACTACATTTGCTCCTCCTTGTCTTTATGGACCTTGCTTTGTACACTGGTGCGCAGTCATAAGGGGCCATCCCCAAACAAAGTTGTGAGCAAGAAATATCAAAATTGTCTTGATATGCCAAAGCATTAGGAGTTCATTCCACTAAGGGGTTTAACCAAGCTCCTGAAAAACAACCCCACACCATAATCCCCCCTCCACCAAACTCTGGACTTGATACAATGCGGTCACACAAGTAATGTTTTCCTGGCAAACACCAAACCCAGAAAAGTGTGAATCCTCACTTCAGAGCCCACATCTCCACTGCCCTAGAGTCCAGTGGCGGCGTCCTTTACACCACTGCATCTGATGCTTTGCATCGTGCTCGGTGATGTTAGGCTTGGATGCAGCTGCTCAGCTATGGCAACACCTTCAATGAACCTGTCTACGAACCTGTTCTTGAGCTAATCTAAAGGACACGTGAAGTTTGGAGGTCTGCAACGATCGACTATGCAGAAAGACGGCAAGCTCTACAAACTATGCGTCTCGGCATCCGAGCGATGCTGGCCACGTGACTGTTGATTAAAAGTGTTTAGCCTGTTGGTACACCACTGTGCTTCTGAAATATCGCAACTAGTGCTGAAGAGATTCCTATGAAATCTGGTACAGACATGCATAGTTCATAGAGTATGAAGGAGGCTCTAACATAAGCTGGCTAACACCACTATATGTATACGTTAGCAAAGTATTTATTACAATGCACAGAGCTGCTTGTGTCAAGTTGCAGTCAGTCTTTATAATATGAGGCAAATCCTTGATTCAACTGTCACCTCCACTATTAACACACATACCATCAGTTTAAACCTTTTTTTGCAGATTGGCTCATTGTGAACATATACGCAGGGTTATTGATACAAAATCTACCCATTACTGCTGCCTAATAATGATTCTATGCCTCTGTCAATCACTCTGTTATCTCCACTTATAATTGTCTTGAAACTGCACTCCTCATGATTGATTAATTGTTTTCCTGGAGTCGTGATCTTTTTTTTTCAAAAAAGAGATCATGACTGTCAAAAAAAACAAGACTGGCAATACAGAAGATTTTCTGCTGGTATTGCGGTCATGCACTCTCTTAAGTACTGATATAAAGAAGCTTCTATGGATTGCTTTCTGTGCTTTCAGAATAGCCTTCAACTTGTTCCTGTGTCAAGGTGTCAGTGTCTATGTTGGCCTGTCTGCCTGTTTTGCCATCCGTCTCCCTCCATCCATTTTGACGGCTGTCCAATGAACCATGAGACCAAATCAATTCTTCACTCATCCTGTTTGTCAGTCTTTCTGTCTGTGTTTGTTCACTTTATCACCGTGTCTGTCACTTTATCTCTGTTTCTCTCAGTCCATTTATCAATCTGTCTATCCATTTGCTCACGAGGAGATGGACATTGGGCTTTGCTGTGATTCCACCTCCTAGTTTGGACATGCAGTTGTCCACCTTTCTGTCCATCCATTTCAAGTTGACTATTTTGGCTGTCTAGAAAGATGGATTGCCTCCTCTTTAACCCGAGTCATACCTGTTCTGAGATCAGATCAGATCAATTTTATCATTTAGCTCCCTTTGCTCAAGTAAGAACTTATAAAATCTCTTAAGCACTTTTGTCTCTTTGGGCAGTTTAGCCATCAATGCATTGCAGCTCTAGGTGCTTTATGGCAAATTCATGCCATATGTTGAATTTTGATAATAGCATCCGTCTGGAATATAACGGCATTCGATCAGCTGTTTTATTAGTGTATTTTCTTTGGATAATAATATTTCTGAAAAGCTGGCTTTTTATAAATGTTGCTTAGACAGAAGAAAATCATTGTTCTTATGGTAAAGACCACAAATAAATGATTATTATGTGTCTAATCAGCTGCAATATAACAGTTTCACTTTGGACATGAAAATCATGTTCATCATTTTCTAGAATACTTTATTATCTTCCCTTTTCCAGTATTCTCTCTTTCTGTCTGTATCCTTTGAATTGAAAAGACAAATATTACATAAAACCTTCTCTCTGGGGGGTTAAGGGGTAATCAGCCTGTATTCTTATTGGTGCACATAAAAATAGTGAATCCACTCACTCTAATTGGTCTTTACTTAACCAGTGTGCCACATGCACAGACAGACAGACACACACACACACATACACAAATCGTCAGCAATGATATCGCCGATATTAATGCCTACCAGCGAAGGTTAGTGTCATCTATGCCCTCTTACAAATACATACACAGCAAGAGGGGATTTTTTTAATGACCTACATGTGACGATACTGCTATTATACATATTGTAAGATACGTGTGGGATTAACATGCTTATAAAACTCATTGGCCTTATAGACGATACCTTAGATAGCCTGGCTGTTTAACATGCGAGTCACATTCATTCTTAGCTTTATTTCATTCATACATCACTGACAGGTTTTGCAACAGAGAGGATTTAATCTGTTTTCTGGGCTGCCATGCTTTTTGCGATCATGCAGTGCTCTAGTCTGTTCAGTCTGAGTGGAACATGAATGTGAGTACCACGCTTTATGTATCGCTTTGAATACTGTTTGCTCAGACACAAAAATGTCGTCATGGTGTGACTAAAGGAAAAAGCTGGCTGATGACTATATAAAAAACACCCGGCTTTTTTTCCAAATAGTTCCTTTCATATTTCAGTCTGAACCAGCCAACTGAGTAACTAACTGAGAGACCAACATTGCCACCTCTACATGACTAAAAATAATGACCAGTGTACTAACTTTAATCAAGTTACATTACTGTGAAATGAGAAAACAAAATTAACTATTAACACCTTTAAAACAACAACAACATACTTCATATATTTTCCCACAATTTAAAGAGTTGGTCATTAGAAAATATGCATGCATACATCGCACATACAATATTCAAAGCTGGGAGCATATACATATTGACTATACACTAGAAAAGGAAGCAATGAATACAGAGACAGAGATATCTTTGATACAATTTTATACGTAAAAGGATTTTATTTATGTGCAAACACACATTGAACAGTATAATTCCCCAACTTGTTATGCAAAGATCCAAATATGCATGTTAAGCATATTAGCCGCTCATCTGTTTATGCGGCGTAAACACTCGCGCGCACACACAGAGAAGTATAAATCACACAAATGCAGACATACATACGCACTGGTCATGGTTCTTGCAATCATACAAGCACACACGTGTACACATGTACCCATTAACCACAGAACTCAGGGCGACATTAGTGGAGTGTGTTTAAAGGAGATTGCGGGCATGCAGTTATTGGACTTTGCCTAATTGATAAACCCATTAGTAACACTTGTTCAGATAACATGGGAGGAATCTCAGTCTGCTCACAGTCACTCCAAATGGGTTCACTTAGGCTTAGAGTGCAGCACATTAAGAGAAGATTACAGAGCGACGTGGAGCTTCTTGCCAGTCCACGCCTCGCTACTGTGAGATTAATAGAGATGAGCTAAAGACAGTGGCAGGGGTAATATTGGACTCTGACACTCCACAGGGTGGAGACAGTGTATATATATGTGTGTAACTGTTCAGCAGTTGATGTGCTGTATCTACGTTTATACGTTTCTCTGTATGTTTATACATCTGCGTATGTTTTTGGGTCATTGAGATAGACTGTGTTTCTTATATTGTGTGAAATGTGTCTGTATTAATGTGTTTGTGTGTGTGTGTGTGTGTGTGTGTGTGTGTGTGTGTGTGTGTGTGTGTGTGTGCACTTTGCTCCTGTTATGTGCATTTGCTTGTTTATGTGGGCAGCTCTGTGCTTCTCTGCAAATCTATATCTGCATGTGTGTTAGTTTCTCTGCTTTTCAACTAGAGCTGTGATGTAGCTCTGCAGATCTTAATGCGAAGTGTCCAAGCAGAAGATGTGCCGCCTGGGATGAGACAGTGAGGTTTAAACTGCTGCTCGTCTTGTACCAGCACATTACACCCTGCTGGCTAACAAGCTCCACTGTTAGTGATTTCTCCTTCAGTTACTGCTAACATAAAAAGAAAAGAACAGGAAAATCGCACATGCAGAGCTTCTGTAAAGCGAGCATCAGGGTGCATGCAAATGCTTCAGTCTCTTTCAGCTGCAAATACGTCTAGGATGCATGATGGAGTGGAACCTATTACTTTAGAGATGGAGGTGATAATGGTTAATGTTTGGCTACTCGCCATGTTTTCAATTTGAGGTTTATATTGAGAAATAGCCCAACCACCAATGAGTGGATAGCCATGTAATGTCTTACACTGAGCACCATTTTTCAGATTGACTTTTGTGGTTTAGGATAGATGAATTACTACCTAAATATACTGACAGATTTGATGCACACATTTGTGAACCCATTAGTTTTCATCAGAGGTCAAAATGAGGCCAAAATTTGAATGTGTCTCAACTATAATTCTTCCACCAAGGCATAAACAGAGGTGGAGATCGTGATAATTGCCATTTCTTTGACTGACTGTTTGTCAGCAGGATCACACAAAAACTTACAAGCCAATTTAATTGGAGAGAAAGAAGCCATTTTAGTCTAAGACATTCAGTAGTGATTGGTGTAGTTCATTTAAATTGGTTGATTTCCTGTCGTGGTCCACGCATGCATGCTCCACAAACTTTCAATAGGGTTGAAGTTGGGTTTTGAGAAGACCAGAAGTTCAAGGTTGGCCTGCTTTATCCATCCTAAAACCAGGTTTGATGTCTGCCAGCGATCATTGTCCTTTTGGAACACTTTATTGTGTTTAAGTTTTAACCGTCTAGCTCACAGATGTCGAACTCCAGGCCTCTAGGGCGGGTGTCCTGCAGGTTTTAGATGTGTCCTTGATAGAGATGGCACGATACCACTTTTTTATGTCCGATACCGATACCGATATCATAAATTTGGATATCTGCCGATACCGATATGAATCCGATATAGTGTTTTTTAATCAACAAAACTGTTTTTTTTAAAATATCTTGCTGCATTTTGTATAAGTTCATACTCAAGTTTAAAACAACAACTACACTAAAGCTATTCTGTTATACCTATATGCAAAAAAAAAAATATTTCATAGTTCAGCAATACTGATCAATCTAATAAACTTAAACCTACACCATCCTCCCTATTCTGGTATTTTAAAGAGTACTTAGCGTAAATATTAAGCAACCTAACTAATATGGTTCCAACTCCCAGCAACAACAAAAATAACTAGAAAAATTTGCATTTCCTGCGAAAATGCAGTGTGGATGCCTTAACGGCTGAAGATATCTGCTGAAAAAAGCTGAAAAAGTTGGAACAACAACAACAAAAAAAAAAAAAAGATGCCCTGAGCAGGATTCGAACCTGGCCTCCTGGTCAAAGGGCAGCTATTTAGCTCACTGAGCCAAACACTTTCTCACAAAGAAAAGGTGGAGAGATTGACAATTGTGCTAGCAGAATTTGGGCAAAAAAAAAGGGGGTGAAAATTCTGCTGAAAAGAGTTCAATCAGCAGAATTTCTGCTGAAAAGAGGTGAATGAGCAGAATTCTGCTGAAAAGAGTTTTTTTTCTGAAAACAGCAGAAAAAACTGAAAATTTTGCTGAAAAGAGTTGAATGAGCAGAATTCTGCTGAAAAGAGGTTTTTGCTGAAAAAGAGCTGAAAAAGTTTGGATTTGTGCTGAAAAGGGGTTAAAAAAACCGAAAATTTTGCTGAAAAGGGGTCAAAAAAATGAAATTTGTGTTGAAAAGAGTTTAAAAAAAGTTTAACTGTTAAGTGAAAGAAATGTTGCCATAAGCTGGATTTGAACCCAGGCCTCCCAGTCTGAGAACGGATGCTTATCTCACTGAGGTAAAACACAGCTCAGCCCATCATGCAAAATCAGTGACCACATTGATAATGTGTTCCATTCATTTCAATGGTCAAAAGTCATAACACACATCAGCAGAAATAGCAGAATTTTTTAAAGTTTAAACATAGTATTTCTGCTAAAACTTAGTATTTATACTAAATAATATTTTTTTCCTGCCAAATCATAGCATTTGTGCTGGAACACAGAAAGTTCCACCAAATCATACAATTTGTACTAAAACATTATTTATGATTTAGCAGAAACATTGGGACTTGGTAGAAATACTATGATTTACATGAAATACTTTGACTTAGCAGAAGTACTACAATCTAGGAAAAAAGTACTAAAGCATAGCAGAAATTCTATCATTGAGCAGAATTACTAGGATTTAGAAGAAATACTAAGATTTGGCACAAACACTGATGTGGCTCAAGAACCTTTATTGTGCAGTTATACTATGATTTGGAAGAAATACTATACTTTGGCACAAATACTATGATTTGGCTCAAATACTATAACTATCCTCGGTCAGAAGGAGAGGCTGACATCCAGGGATTAGATTACCACAGGTGGAGTTTATTGCGGTCAGATGGATGGTACAGGGAGGTATGGCATACAGTAGGAGGATGTGGAGAGGTGATATGGTGTGGTTTCTATGATTAAGAACAGGGTATGCATTACAACATGCATACAGATTAAAGATTAAGAAAACTGGTAACAAATTCCTCCACTACAAATCAGTCTGATGCCACTTTTTACAGGGTTCCCGTTTACTAAGGCACTACCCAAAAGGCGCCACAAGAGGGCACTCCAACACAAGAGATGACCTATTTACACTGATGCACTTAGTAAACAGCCCCTACTTAGCCACTACATAATACAGTGATATTACAGTATACAAATTCACACAAATACTATGATTTGGCAGAAATACTATGACTGAGTAGTAATACTATAACATAACAGATTTCCTAAAAAAAACTATTAAATTGCAGTAATTCTATGACTTGGCAGAGATACTACGTTTTAGCACAAATACTATAACAACGCAGAAATACTATGACTTAGTAGTAATACTATAACATAACAGTTCAATGTTCTTGCACAAATACCACAATATGGCAGAAATACTATGTTTTAGCACAAATACTGTGATTTGGTATAAATACTATGATTTGGCACACATACTATATTCCGCAGATACACTATAACATAACAGATATTCTACAACTTAGTAGTAATACTATAACATAACAGAATTATTATTTGGGCACAAATACCACGATTTGGCAAAAATACTATGATTGGGTACAAATACTATGATTTGGCAATAATACTGCATTTTAACACAACTACTGAGATTTAATTGAAATACTATGATTTAGAAGAAATACTATTACTCCATACAAATACGATACTTTGGGACAAATACTATGTTTTGGTTCCAATACTATGATGTGCAACAAATACTATGATTTGGCACAAGTACTATGATTTAGTACAAATACTATGATTTGGCAGAAATACTATGACTTAGTAGTAATACTATAACATAACAGATTTCCTAAAAAAAAAACTATGAAATTGCATTAATTCTATGACTTGGCAGAGATACTACGTTTTAGCACAAATACTATAACAACGCAGAAATACTATGACTTAGTAGTAATACTATAACATAACAGTTCATTGTTCTTGCACAAATACCACAATATGGCAGAAATACTATGTTTTAGCAAAAATACTGTGATTTGGTGTAAATACTACGATTTGGCACACATACTATATTCCGCAGATGCACTATAACATAACAGATATTCTACGACTTAGTAGTAATACTATAACATAACAGAATTATTAATTGGGCACAAATACCACGATTTGGCAAAAATACTATGATTGGGTACAAATACTATGATTTGGCAATAATACTGCATTTTAACACAACTACTGAGATTTGATTGAAATACTATGATTTAGAAGAAATACTATTACTCAATACAAATACGATGCTTTGGGACAAATACTATGTTTTGGTTCCAATACTATGATGTTCAACAAATACTATGATTTGGCACAAGTACTATGATTTAGTACAAATACTATGATTTGGCAGAAATACTATGCCTTAGTAGTAATACTATAACATAAGAGATATACTATGGTTTTGCAGACATACTATGTTTTTGCACAAATACCATGATTTGGCACAAATGCTATGATTTAGCAGAAATACTATGATTGGGTACAAATACTATGATTTGGCAATAATATTGCGTTTTAACAACAACTACTGAGATTTGATTGAAATACTATGATTTAGAAGAAATACTATGACTCCATACAAATACTATGCTTTGGCACAAATACTATGATTTGGCAGAAATACTATGACTTAGTAGTAATACTATAACATAACAGATTTCCTAAAAAAAACTATGAAATTGCAGTAATTCTATGACTTGGCAGAGATACTACGTTTTAGTACAAATACTATAACAATGCAGAAATACTATGACTTAGTAGTAATACTATAACATAACAGTTCAATGTTCTTGCACAAATACCACAATATGGCAGAAATACTATGTTTTACCACAAATACTGTGATTTGGTATAAATACTGCGATTTGGCACACATACTATGATTTGGCAGAAATACTATGCCTTAGTAGTAATACTATAACATAAGAGATATACTATGGTTTTGCAGACATACTATGTTTTTGCACAAATACCATGATTTGGCACAAATGCTATGATTTAGCAGAAATACTATGATTGGGTATAAATACTATGATTTGGCACAAGTACTATGATTTAGTACAAATACTATGATTGGGCAGAAGTACCATGTTTCAGTACAAATACTATGATTTGGCAGGAATACTCTGGTTTAGCAGAAATACTCTGATTTAGCAGAAGTACTATCTTTTGGTAGAAATTCCTGCTAAAAGGTACTATTTCTGCGTTTTAGCAGAAATACTGTAATTTGGCATAAATACTATAATTTGGGATAAATACTATGATTTGGCACATATAATATATTCAGCACATATATTATAAAATAACAGAAATATTTGGCCCCAAAACCATGATTTTGCACAAATACCATGATTTTGCAAAAATACTATGAATTGGCAGAAATACTATGATTTAGCAGAAGTACTAAGATGTAGTAGAAGTACTTTGCTTTAGCAGAAATACTATGATTGAGGAGTAATACCTAAACATAGGAGAAATATTGATACACAGACACACATACACAGACAGTAAAGGGAACAGGAGCTGTTGAGAGTCTGGGCTTGGTATATGTAGGTCAGTTAAATTAGCTGCACCTGCTGTAGTCAGCCCTTACACACACAGACACAGAGAGAGGTGTGAGTTTTCTTCAGTGTATTTCTGACATTCAGGATTCCCCTCGAACAAATGGCCATAATTTCCTAACCGTAGAGGCTAGAACGGTCATTCAGGCATCGTTTTATTCAGAAGAGATGGGGGAATCTTCAGGTCTTCATAATTCAGAGATAAAACATAAATTATTAAAGATATATGACTTGTAATACACTGTAACTGAGTAGAGGCGAAGCAAAAACTGCCTTGACTTGCGCTCAAACAACCTTTGGTAACTCTAAATCTATATGGAGCATCAAAATCATTCTTTCACCGTAAGAAACAGCAGGCTTTGGTGAACAGTCATGGAAATTTTCAGGGCTCTGTGGAAATCCATCAAAAAGATATGACGAGAGAAAAAAGTGGTTCATTTCCAGAGATTGAAATCTGATGAAATCTGAGCGAGGGACAAATTTCCTACCCTCAAACAAGTCCAACTCATTTCAGAACGGTAATAGGTGAGAAAGAAATTCTTGAATTGTGAGCGTCAGGAGTGTCTGAACATATACGGGGACAAGCCTCATGTCTTAACTTCGCTTCGTTAAGGAGATATGACAATTTGAAAATGCCTCTCATTAGAGAAATCCAGCGGTGATTTTGAACAAACTCTCCATTGAGTTTATATGGAGAGTTTTCTGACTTTGTGTTACTCTGAGGAGATTTGCAAAATATCTATGAGTCCCACAACAATGATAGTGACATTTTCTGAAAGCCAGCAAAAATACTTACGTTTTCATGTATAATTTGTGGGGCTTGAGTGGAAATTGAGCGAGTAGCAAGAAGTTGTTTGGACATGAAGAGAAAATTCAAACAGTTTCACTGTCCCCTCTGAGTTAATTGCATAGCAACCATAGCAACGCATGTATTTTCTGAAAAATCACAATTTTGCAACTGAAAACTCAAAGAGGGATAAGATTAAAACGGTAGAAGATCTGAAAAAGCTGAATCATACAGGAATAGCCAAATCATTTGAGAACATTTTAAAGTTTGAATGGAGTTTCTAGGTGAAAGTATGAGGCAGTAGTTAAGTTTCAAAGACAAGAAAGTTTTAGCAGAATTGTGGAAGTTTCCCATTCATTTCAATGGGACAAATTAAAGGAAAAAAGTGTAATATTTTAAAAAGTATAATAGTAATAAACACCAAAAGTCATAGCCGGCATTAGCAGAAAGAGCAGAACAGTTTAGAGTTTGAACGGTGAAAATAGCACAAAAATTGTGGAAGTAGATCCACGGCAAAAAGTGTACGGAAACACCCGGAATAATAATAAAGAAGAAAGAGAAACAGGATCTCAATAGTGTGGATGCCTATTAAGGCATCCACACAAATAAAAAATAGGGAACCACCCCTCACACTCCACCTCATGATGCTTAATCGACGTAATCAACCTTAATTTGATGCAGTGTGGAAAAAAAATGCACAGAAATCAATTATTTTTCAAGAAATATTAAATAGATTCAACATCTTTCTTCAACAAAATTGCAGACTGCACAGATGGTACCTTCTCAAAGGAAAAAGTACTATAGCTTACTAGGGTATATATATTAGACTTAATAGTCACTATATACAGTAATTGACTTCTATTCATTTTACATCAAATTAAAACTTTGGGTGTAAGATTCGGATAATTATTTATTAAAAGCTAGACATTTTAAATGAGAATAAGAAAGAAAAGTATGTCTTTGTGCCCCCTTTTCCCTGTTAATGCCCTATCGGCCCCCCTGGCTAAACTTTGCTAGATCCGCCCCTGCACAGTTACCAGCCGTCAGCTACATAGAAAAAGATCCTGGAGTAGAAAGTAATATTAAATACATTCTAACAACAGCTGATCAAGCTTAAATGTGCTGCTGTTGTTCAGCCGCTGGTTTCCTCTTTCTGGTGCAAAGTGGGCCAAAAACAAACCAGAGACACGGACTCGCGACAGAAAAGCCGATCAGCTGATCATTAAGCAGTTTCATGATTGAAGTAGCAGCAGGAGAGGCAGTCGCTTGTTAAGCTTAACGCAGGAATGCTTTACAAACATTCAGAGATGGACTTACACACTTGCTTTACTTCTCTCGGGGATAACTTTGTCGGAGATGAAATGCCAGGTTGCTAGCGAAGCTCCACATGCTATCCAGACCACCGACAGGTCCCGCATGCCACAGCCGCTCTATCACGTGATGCATACTGCTCCGACGTGCTAACGTTCTGAGGTGAGTTACGTCGTGTTGCAAGTTTTGTGAGGTGCTTTCATGATATTTAATGGATCGGATTACATTTTTTATTTTTCTCCGATATCCGATCCAGTAATTTAGGTCAGTATCGAACCGATACCGATACGTAATATCGGATCGGTCCATCTCTAGTCCTTGATACATCATAGCTGATTTATATGGCTAAATTACCTCCTCAACATGTCTTGAAATTTTCCAGAGGCCTGAACTAATCATTTGATTCAGGTGTGTTGACCCAGGGTTTCATCTAAAACAGGGGTGTCAAACTCAAATACACAGTGGGCCAAAATTCAAAACTGGAACAAGGTCGCGGGCTAACGTTAATATTTATTGAAAAAAAATCTCTTCTTATGGACTCAAACACATTTTGCTGAAAAACTGAATATAGAACAAGCAAAGCTTAATACTAAACAATATATATATTGGCTGTATAATACCAGTAGGCCAGCTCTAATAATAATTTGGTATGGCTTCGCGGGCCAAATGTAATTAGGCTGCGGGCCAAATTTGGACACCGGCCCTCGATGCCTTGAATTCGACATCCCTGGTCTAGCTGTTGATTTGAGGTGAAGTTGAGGACTTCAGACGTAGTCCTCCTCCTTTATTATTCCACACATTTTGTCCTGTGTACTGAAAGCAAACTAGCGCCTGAGCATGATGCTACCACCACCATGGTTGATAGTTGGTACAGTGGTCTCAGGTTCGAAAGCCTCACGTTTACTCCCCCAAACTTGTCTTGTCCCTGTGGTCAAACTGCTCAATCTTTGTCTCAGCTGATCATATAATTTTCTCCAGAAGGCTTTTGGCTTGTCCGTGTAGGGAGCTGCAAATTTCACTTCAGCTTGAAGATGTCGGTGTTGGACCAGGGGCTTCTTTCGTGGTTGGTATCTTCTCAGTCTATGGCGATGCAAAACTCACACACGGGATGCAAAGCTGCTCCAACAGCTTCCAGTTCATGGCAGGCTTGAGCGTCGGTGGTTCCAAAGTCATTCCTTAACATCCTAATTCATTTCCTCTCATCAAAGGGTGACAGTTTAGGTCTTCTTCTAGATCCTCTTTGGGGAAAAGTGGTAACAAATCAGAATAATTTCTACTTGTTTGATATTGGAATTAGCTGTTGTTTAGAAATGGCTCCATAAGACCACTCCATCTATAATTCTCCTTGTGTGTTTGGATATATTTGACTATGTATGCATAAATTTGACCCTGCTTGGATTCAAGAAGATCCCAAATGATTTTCCAACCCAGTTATTAATTTTTAAATCCATAAAGATTTGTACTGTACAGTAATTCTGTCTTTGAAAAAAGAACAGTTAGAAAAGTAATAAAGGCCCAAATTTACCATGACATTCATGTTTATGATAAGGGTGAGGAGTATAAAAAACATCATTACAAGTTACAATGTGTTAAGCTAAATTTGTAAAATTGTGTAAATCATAACCCAGATGGGAGTTGTAAAAATATTATTGATTGATCATGCAAAAAAAATATATAGTCAAATCAACAAGACTTTCCTTTATATTGTGGGAACATGAAAGTGACAGATTTTTGGAAAACTGACAGTAAAATAATGGCTCTATTTATCTTTTCTTCTCTCTTTCCAGCTTACAGCATTTGAAAGTATGGTTAAAAGAATTACATAGCTTGTGCTCCCTACAGTATTTCATTTTCAATGCTTGTTTACTGGAAGAAAAAAAAATAGTGGAGAGTAATGCTTCTAAATGATCGAGAGCTGACATTGTTTTCCTCTGGGTCTTGCTCTCTCTTGCTTTCTTCACCCCTCCATCTTTCTGTCTCCTCGATTGCCCATATTTGCCGTTCTCTCTCCGGGCTGGACACTTTGTCCTCACGCTCCCTGTCTCCTTCTCCTCATGCCAGTCCTTCTCCTCCTCCTCCTCCTCTCTGCCTGGGCCCAGTGTGAGTGATAAATTATTCGTGGGCATGCTCGGAGGGCCCAGGGCTTCTCATTCCTGCACACAGAGGACTAGCATTGATCCAGCCTGTGGTTCAACTTAATTGGAAACCCAGTTATACCAGCTACAGACACACTTGCGCACAAAAACACAGCGTGCACACGCATGAACATGCACTCCCAGACACTCCACGTACAGTAAAGCCACATTCAGACACACATATGGACTGTTGTATGGTAGAGTATTACACCTGTGTGTAGATGCATGTTTGTTATACATGTTTAGTGTCAATGTTATTACACAAAACACACAAATGTGTCTCGTTTCTTCCCTTAATGCTTTGAAATGCGGCACAATTAACATTTTTAACTGTTTCACATCAGCTGTGTTTTACAGCAAAAATACTAAAAAACTCAAAATTTCATACAAGTGCGTATTGTATCTAAAATACAAGAATAAGTAGGTAAGCATACACACAGACACACGCACAAGCACACACTTTTTATAGCCACTAAGCCTGCATTCTAAGCAGCACTAAAGAGGAGTAACAGTCCACAGTGGAGCAATATGGAGGCCCAGGTTTATCGATTGGACTGAGACACTGACTATCATACAGCTAATAGATTACATCAGACACATCGAAGCGGCCCAGTCAATGAGGCCTGATCCTATTAACTGGGGATTTGTAAACAGTTGTGTGCTCACTGTGATGGCTGCTGTGCTGCTTTGTGAGCCTTGGCGAGGAGATGACGGCTGTTAGGGTTTGAGGGGCTGCTCGTATACAGCCGAACTCTGCCCCAGCAGACCAGCGATCACTCGGCTCCTCTATTCCGAATGTCGCAGTTTAGCTCACAGAAGACGACGCTGTCAGCAATTATAATTTCACACTAGTGAAAACAGCTTCGACAGAGTAAGATAATCCATGACAGGAAACACGAGTTCGTCCACGTATTTTCTTAGTTTGTTGTGTACGAGTTGTCATATGTTTGTCCTATGTGCAGCAGAAGTAATCCCAGCATTCTTTTCGAAACATTTCAGCTTAAAGGCTTAAAGTCAGAGCGGCATTTAAAAAGAAAAAAAAAGTTGGGATTAGTTCATTTCAGTAGAATCAGGTAAGTGCTGGTGTTGTGTGCATGCAGTCATTGTGACGGAGTTAAAGTTACAAATACAATCTTTAGGAAAGTATGTTAACTGGAGAGCTTTGGTATCTGCCTAGCAAACAACAGTCAATCAGTTCTCAGTCCCAAATCAGGACACTCTGTTGCTTGGTCAGGGTCAGCATCATGTTCTAACACAGCTGGTGTTTCCGAAGTGTAATATAAACTCTATAGTCAGACAGAGTTCAATAGGAGTCCCTCTATATCTGAAATGGACACCATGAGGCTCCAAGGAAAAAGTGCCCTGCTGGTGTTTTTACTGATGTGGAACATTTAACTGTGACAACAAAACTTGCAGATTGGAGATGTTTTCTTATAATAAGCAGTTAATGCTGTGAAAGAGAGCTTTGTTTTTTAAACTTAATAATGAAATGTGGTATCTTCACTCCCCAAATAGTGACTGAAAATTCAAGTTATAAACAAAAGTAAAATTTCAGTTTATAATCATGTCCCAGACAGGACGCCCGTCTTCTGGCTGATTTTCATGTAATCACCTGCTTTCTGTATGGTAAAATGGTAAACAGTGCCGTGCATGCTGGAAATAATGATAAAGGTACATCAAAAAGAATGGGATGCTATCATGGTACCTGTTGCATTAAAGTATGACCAGAAAGGCTTCTAGGCAGGAACAGTATGTGATGAGTCCAGAGATGAAACAGCATATTGCTGCTACCTTGACAGCTATTGTATTTCACCACCTAGTCCTTCACTATAAACATCTACTGCAGCCTGTTTTGCAAGCTAGCACGAGTAACGGTTTTATCTGTGCTTTTTTGATTTCGTATATGACATTTGTAGATAATAGCTGATCGCATTTCTGGTGGGGATGCACCAAAATGTACATTGGTAATAGCGCTGTTAAATGGCATCAAACCAGATATGACATTTACTCACTGCAGTAGCAGTCAGTCTGCAGTTAAATGCTTTTCTAAGCGCACTAAAAATACAAAATAGTAACAGCTTCAAAAAGAATCCCCCTTAGACTTTACCATGTTGCTGCTACTTGATGCATTTCAACTTTAGACAATGTTTTCCCACAAATGTTTTTGGTTAAACTCTACGTGTGAGACTGGCTGCATCCATCCATCCCTTTTCTCCCACTTATTCAGTTCAGTGTCACGAGGAGGCTGGAGCTGCTATAGGGTGATAGGGGACAACTTAGACAGGTTGCCAACACAGAGAGGCACCAATAATCACATTCACACCTATGGCCCGTTTAGAATCACCAGTTGAACCTAACACCACTAACTGTGGACTGTGGGATTAAGCCAGAGTACCCAGGAAGAATCTACACAGACTCTGGGAAAAAATGCAAACTCTACACATAAAGGCTGTGGATGGTGGATTTGAACCCAGGACCTTTTGCTAGGCAACAGTGCTACCCACTACTCCACTGTTCCACCATACAATAGGTGGTCAAAAATATAAATACATCTAGGATGTCATAAATAATTAGTGGATTTACTAGAGATGTTGGCAAAACTTAGTTTAGAAACCATAATTAACTTGTATTGTTCTACTTTAATAGTGCTTTGAACTTGTGGCAACTAAACTAAAAGCAGTGGAAAGAAAGAAACGCACATCTAGCATTCCTACAAAGAGCTCCTGCAGCGAAAAAAACCCAGCCACCTCTGTCTGAAATAAACCTCACAAGTTAACAGCTCAGTTCATCTTAAGTCCATTACAGCATAAGCAATAGTTCTGTTTAACCAGCACTATGGCGGATCCTGGTCGTGGGGTTTTCATATTAATTTCGTGGCCTAAACCTATTCACACGTCCCTTCAGGGGCTGTGCTGCAAAGAGGAGTGAAAACACTGCGAAAGAAAGAGAGAGCGGGAGAGAAAGAGAGGGAGATAGCAGCACTGCGCTCTCAGCCAACAGTGTGTTTTTAAGAGCAAAACGACTTTTCCAAAATAAATAGATCTGTGTCGCTGACTGCTAGGAGAGAGAAAAGCCCTCGGTTCAATAATTAATTCCCGAGTCGAGAGTTTTGGAGAGCCGCTGATTGGGCTGATTTTTTTCTTTTTTTTATTCTGTTATGATACAAAGGAGGCCGTTTGAAGTAATTTGTCCCAGAGAGAGCAGCTTGGAATACCATACATGCTTTGATTTAGCAAAGCAAATTTAATTTTGTTTGCTTTATGCAAACCAGCCGGGGCCGCGGGGCTTTCTCTGATTCCACCAGAGGGGTGATGGTGGTGGTGGTGGTGCTGATGATAGAGGTGGGGGAGTGCACACATCGGAATCACGCTGCTGCCGCTAATATATAATACAGACCGCACACTCGCGCACAGACACACACGCATGCACGCGGTGAGCAGCAACAGTTCAAAAGTACAAAGCTTACACACCACCCCACGCACACACGTGCACAGTCCAATCCCTTTGAAATCAAAGCTTAAAATAATTGTTTGTGCGTTGTGTTTTGTTTCATTCTATCCGTCTATTATTAGTGTTACTGGTATTATTCCTATCGTGTTGTTTTAGCTGCTTGTTCGTGCTGCTTGCCAGGGTTTTGTTTTATGCTGCTAATGAAAGCTTCTCTCCCCGCTTTTGTTCTGCTTTATTTTTTTCAAATACGTGAATGGAATACATCTGTTTACATCTGCGCCTGATATTTCCCAAGATGTCTAACACCCAGCCGCACAATAATGAAGAGGCTACTTGTGGGTTTCTTCCCCCTTTTACTTTCCAAAGGCCTTTTTTTTTTTTTTTTTTTTTAAATCTCCACGTCTTAGTGCAGATTTCGCCGTTGACTGAGACGTTACACCTTAGCGCGGAGCCGGATGCATGCATGATGTGTTGCAGTTTTATCATTAATGATGGGAGAAATTAGCTGTGTAGTATACCTTTAATTACCTTCCTTCTATCCTTCTGTACTGGAGAAATGAGTGCCTGTGTACAGATGTTGAGGCACACAGCAGAAGCGTTTCTCCTCAGGAACAAAAAAAAAAAGGTGTTCAGAATGGGTAGCCAAGCGGTTTTCTTATGCTCCATTCAAGTCATTTTCTTAGGGAACAATAATGAGTGGATAAAGCAGAAAAACCCAATTTCCTTTATGCTTTTTATATCCTGAAAAAGCCCTCATTGACGACCCTTTGGTCTTTTGTTATAGAAAACTGAGCTAATATCCTCCAGCTCTCTGCACAGTTTAAAGGTCTTAATTGGATTCCATTAGTATATTGCTTGACATGACACTTGAGTCCGCTCCATTAGAATTCCCCTGCCCGGGATTAAAAAGAAGATTTTTTCTACATTCGACTCTCTTGGCTCTTTTGTTAAAGTCTCATATATTCTTTGTTGGATTCACAGTTTTTAGTGACACCATTATTAAAAATGTAAGCTTGACTTTAAGTAGGTGCTTTTATGTCTAGAGGACCTGCTATTAAAGGTATGGCAGCGTCTCATCGCGGCAGTTTATGTATCAATAAACCTTTGCATTAATACAGTGCAAGCTTTACATGTGGGCCTGATAAAGTGTGTTGTACACCCCATAAAACCGTCCTCCAGCTTTTTTCTGCACAAGACTGGAGCGCTGAGCTCCCTGCAGGTCTCTTTTCAGAGTATCACGCAGAGTTGAAGTGTTTCCTCTGTGGTTTCAGTCGGTGTAGAACACAGGCCGAAAGGAAAGATGCGTTTGATGATATTCTGTTTTATGTCTCTTGCCCTAGTCCTGAGCTGACGTGGAGGGATGTTCAGCATCTGATCGCCAAGACAGCAAAGATCCCCGACCCTAAAGAGCCTGGCTGGAACATCAATGCAGCAGGATACCATGTTCACCATAGGTACCGTAAAACATGCATGCAACACAAACATGTGGCGTTACCACTGGGATTAGTCCCAGCAGTCTGCCAGCATCTCGCCTACTTAGCTTACTTGTAAACTAATTCATGTATTAATCAGTCGCATTAATCATTAGGTCTATAGATTTTTATGAGTACATAGCTGAAACACTTATTTTTTCTTACCCCAAGGTTGTGCAGACAGCACAGACTTTATAAAATCATTTCTCCAGTCCAAGAAAAATTGCAAAAATATAACCCCCATGGGCGTCGTAAGGACCTTGAAATATTTGGTGGTGGGTGGGGATGGCTCTGCCCAGCCCTGAAATTTTTTAGATTTTCACCCAATAAATTTTTGAGCGTATATATGAGTACAATGAATGTAGTAAAGGTTCCTAAGATGGTTCCCTAGCATAAAGTGTAAAAAACAAAACAAGTGCAGTCTAACTTCCCTTTCATCTTCATTGTCATGTTTATTTCCAACAGTAAGAGGAGAACAGAAGAATTATAGCCGTGATGTAAATAAAGCAGTCATAGGCTTGACTGTACGTTGCCAATACTTCAAAATAAAATCGACCAATCCGGATCTCCCGAGCTTCTGTTTCTCTTGTGCGACAACGGCCCTGTTTGAGCTGTGACGAAAATGAACTGTGACAAACTGCGTTAACTCTGTGTGTTATCTATCTGATACCCTCCTCTTCTTCACCTCTCCAGGAGCTCTTTTTTGTGTCTCATCTCTCTGTGACACTCCTTATCTGCTCTGCTGTCTCCTCCTCTTCTCTTCGCCTCCTGATTAGATTATAAAATGTTTCTTAGTCAGTTTATTTTATATGTAGATAGACAAAAGGCAAATGTTGTCTTTTTCTTCTGTATAATCATATGGAAAAGGTTTCCCTTCATGATGTTTATATAATACAAAACCACTTCAGAACCTCTGAGCTCGATTGGCTAGCACAAGTGCTCTCTTGTTCATGAACCTCAGCTTGTAGATGACTCATCTGCTGCAACAGCAACAGGAGACAACGCCTCCCTCACCTCCTCTGACCTCACTTGCACCTCATTGCCTTATACCTCCTTTTTATGTTTTTTATTTTTAAAAAAGGGTTATTATAACTGTTGACATCAGCTGCCAACAATGACTCACTCAGCTCTCTCACTGTTTTCAGGTTGTTTGTCCCATTCTCGTGAACACAATATCTCGAATTTAGCATCAACAATAATTTGTATTCAATGATTAACTAATTACATTCTGCTTGCCAGCATCACTATAAATATTTCTGGCAATAGCCCATAATTACCAAACTTCAAATAAATATCCAATAGGAAAAACAGATGACATCATATATCCACTGAATGATTTAAATAGTTTTGTGCATCTCCTGTGGCAGATGAATTGTACAGTCGCTTTATCTGTAAATATTCTCACTCTCCAATATTTGCCTATGTAACAAATATTTTATTTAACTAAAATGTGAAAAGTCATCTGGCCAAATAATTTCATTAAATTCATTTCAAATCAATTCAGTTCTGTTTATATAGCACCAAATCCCAGTAACAGTTGCCTCAAGGCACTTTACATTGTAAGATGAAAACCCTACAGTAATACAGAGAAACCCCAAACAATCAGAAGGGCCCCTTTGAATAAGCACTTGGTGAAAGCAGGAAGGAAAATCTGCCTTTTAACAGGAAGAAACCTCAGGGAGGTTTTCAATTTGATACCATAAGTGCATCTCCTAAAAATGACCTTGACCTCAAGGTTAGAGGTCAAGTTTTCTGAAAATCTTCTGAACATGATAACTCCAAAGAGATGTCATCTGGGCTCTCCAAATTTATACCATTCGTACATCTACTAGGAGACTGAGGGGTAGCACTGGCAGTATCAGTATTTTGGAATTTGTAGTGTGAACGATTAGTGACGTAGTTTCAGTTACTAAAAGTTGATATCAAATTACTGCGGGCAACGTTGTATAATGAGAAGTTGTAGCTGCTGTCAAAGGTACTAAAAACGTCACAATTTCGACTTAAAAGTTTGTGCTGCTGTTGTGTAACAGTCATATTTGAAACTTTCTGACCTTTTTCTGCATATTTGTGAATTCAGAAATTCAGCAGTATTCCTTCATTTCTAAATACTTGTTTTTACTGCTGAAAAGCAAAGTAGTTCAAAATCATTATCTCCTACTGCCTGGGATTGAATAATTTTAATTAATTACAGTTATTACTGGTGACTTTTTGCCTCAATTGTAAATAACAGATAAAAAATGCAGATGAACCATCAGCTGCTGCTTTGTAGGATATATGTTGCTTGTGCCGATAATAAAGATAATCTTTCAATTACGTTACACCTGTGCTGTATGCTTCATGGCATCTTGTAGGCGTAAAATATAATACAGCAAGATAAAATATTTAGAGCATAAAGGAAGTTTTATGGGCAGATTTATAAAAAGTAGGATTCCATTAATTATACCTATGAACTATAATTTTTTCTTAACCATTGAAAACATCACTAAAACTTTGAAACTGCTATATTTAGAAGGGCACATCCTGCAAATTTGTCAGTCTCTATTTAGTCTGGGGCGTTATAGATACTTATGTTGGCCACTGAATCTATTGAGCTATATTAGAGAAATGAATTAATCTATTAAGTGGTTAGGCTCCGATGACCCATCGTGGCAGAACAGAACCCCAATGGTGATAGGGTTTAGGAAATGACTCCCCTGAAAGCTAGATGTTGGTGGTGGTGGCGGCTTGGATGGAGCTTTGAGATACTCGAGTAAGGCAGAAATGAGGAGGAGGTGGGTTGCACAGGTGATATTCTGAAAGGGAGAATGTTGGAAGAGCGCTGAGATTTAAAGCACATAGAGTGGAGGCTCATTGGCTCAATGAAGGTGGGCAAGAAGATGATTGGACTAGTGTAATGATGTCAGCATTGAGTTTGATAGTGTGGGAATGTGGAGGTGATGCAAAGAACAGTCTAACAGCTGAACATCTGGGAAAGCAGTCAGATGAGTGATTACAGATCTTCTTTTAAGCTCCTTTTGATTCATTGAGTATTGATAGTCTTGTCAATAGTTTTACTAGCATGTCTTTTATGTTTGTGCTCTTTGGGGAATATACTTAACCAACCACTGGGGATTTTTTTTTTTTTGTACTGCAACAGCACAAGTGACCTCTTGGAAACACTGACAAGAAGGTTGAGTAGCAGCATCATGTCCAGCTTGTCAAGCTGGGCAAAAGATCCACACTAAAGGGGGAAAACAAACCTGATTTAAACCGATTAAACACCACTGGTGTAAAAACATCTCAACCTATTCTGAACCAAAGTAGTCACCCCTATGCAGTCCCCTGTTGGCTTCACTTGCAATGCCCGGGAGCAGTGTCCATCTTTTATGTACAGTTTATATCTGAGAGTTAACCTCTAGCAGTGACCTGATGTGTGACACTGCAAACAAGGCAGGCTGAAGCCTTCACTGTGGACTGGGAGCAATAACCACATATAGCCTCTGGCTTGATAAAAAAATATAAGTAAGAGAAAATCTCCAAACACATTAACACATATTAACATTTTATCTGTTTAACCTTAGTACTCAGGTGTTAACATAACAACCAGACTTCTACTACCTATCCGCTGATGCTGTTTCCACATGCGCGCACACACACATACACACCACTTTTGTCTGTGCTCACACCTCCACACTCTCCTCATATATAAAGTGCTTCAACCACAAAAAGCAGCAGTCTGTTTTATGACAGTTGAGACAGGTGATCTTGTCCGGGGAGGAGTGTCATTGTAATCCTCTAATGTTATTATCACACCCACAGCGTGTCTGAGTGTCCGTACCTGCAGTGATTTACAGACACAGGCTGGAGGGACTGGAGCTTCTCTCTCTCAGTGTAGAACCAGAGCGAGCGAGCGAGAGAGAAACCCATGCTCTTCTAGACATCCCATAAACGGTTTTACAATGCTTTCACAGTGTCTGCCAGGCGATGACATACCGGTAATCAGTCATAGTGTTAGTGATGCTTTTCCCTCCTCACCGTCTCACTCACCTTAAACTTGCTTCTCTTCATCTTTGCTGTAACTAACACTCCTCGCCTCTCTTTGTAGTTTTTTTTCCTCAACATTCCTCTCCTCTCCTTTTCCCTTTTTGCTCGCTGTTATTCTCGCTCACTCCTTTCTTATTTCTCTCTTCCATCCCCTCTTTCGCAGCATGCCATGTCATAAAATAGATTGTAATTACTGTGTTGCTGTGAGAAGAATGGATTAATTAAAATATAATGATGCCGATCACACCAGCGGGCATCTGTTGAAATCTGCCCATTTAGGGGCTATGGCAGAGGACTTGTAATGCCCTGATCATACTGCAGCGGCCACACTAATTATAAAGAATGGTTTATTACATGCGTCAGGACGGGTGGACCAGGCAGTGCCACAAGCACAGGGTCACTTACCATCAATAAGGTTGTTGCAATACATTAAAGATTAGATGTGATATCTGTAACGAGAGGATCCAGGTTTAAGAAAATTAAAGACAGTCCTGAAGCGCGTCGCTGTATGAGGTTAGACAAGAGATGCTTTCATTAGTACTTGAGGTCCTGAGAAGAAGATGGCTTAAATAAAATCAAGAAGAAGATGATAAAGAGCAGAGTGTGTTTTCGTTATTAATAATATTATTACCATAAAATAGTCCAACTGTACAGAATTATGTTTCTAAAAGTAGGCTTTGGACAGACATAAAGTAGATCTGTTATACTAATTTCAACTTTAAATCTTTTTGGACTCAACTAGTGGAACTTGCATGATTCTTAGTGTAAATAATCCTTATTTATTCTTATGTATAATCTTTGTACTCGTCCTTGTTTCGTTTAGTTCATCCACTGTCTGAAACAAGCTTTGTCTCATTGGCTCACCTTCATAAATAGCAGGTCTGAAGAGCAGTTGTATGTATAAGGAGACCAAATTAAGGGTATCTGCTGTCACTGACACCATAGAGTGTAGAAAAAACTGTCTGAAACTGAGTGTTTAGAGCAATCTGAAGCCAGAGCTTATGGTTCACAGGGACTACATTCGAATCTGCTGGCCCAATTATTTAAAGCTTTGATCATATTTACAATGACCAGCCCCTAGACATGCATAGGACAGACATAAGAAAAAAGTATAGGGCCACTTTAGGAGTAAGCAACAATACTATGTTGTAGAAATTCAATTCACTGTTAGTTATATGGCACCAACTCAAAAAACAGTAGCCCCAAGGCACTTGATATTAAGATAAAGGTAAGGTAAGACCTTACCTTAAGGTATTATAAGGTAAGACCCAATCCCAACAGTTACACAGCTCCCTTTAGCAGAAGTGTCACTGAGTGGAAGGCTTTGGAACATGTGAAAAGGGCATAGATTTGGGAAAACTGTTTTCTTAAGTTTTCCTCCATGGCCATTCACACTACAACAAAATAACTAAGTAATAGATAAATAACTGTAATCTACTAATAGAAATTACATTTTTTTACACATCGCTTCCTTATAATTTAGTCCCAAAATGTTGTCCTGGCAAAAAATGAGTACTTAGCGACAGCGGGAAGGAAAAACTCACTTTTAACTGGAAGTCAGCAGAACCAGGCTCAGGTAGGGGCAGCCATCTGCCACGGCAAGTTTAGGGTTGAGGGGAAAGAGAAACTGAAACTGCACAGTATTCATGCAGATCCGCGTCTTTCAGCTGATGCCTGTTCCTCTAAAATCAAGAAATATTTTTCTTATTGTCCAAAAGTTTCATTTTGTTACCGAAATCAGCATGTTAGTCCTCTAAATAATGACTGACTTTGTCGTGCTGTCAGTGCCAATCTGTCGCAAACTCGAGTTTCTTGTGAAGATTCAAATAACAGCTTTGAAGTGCAGTTTTTAGCAAACATTAATCAAACAGCATCAATAGTTAGAGGCTGTACAGCAGAGGATTACTGATCCGTCAGAGCGAGACGGTGTTCGCAGGATGGACACAAAACGCAAACAACAGAGCAGAACATTATTTCTTCTTTCAAAAAGTTAGCTTTCGCTTTAATTGAGGAAAATCAGAGTTGCTGGATGTAACCTCTTTAAAAGTTTTGTTGGGAGCATGTGCGGATTGGGGACAGATGGCTGCAGAGAAAGCATCGACTGCATGGCTTTGTTAAAGCTGCAGGAAAAATAGCTTCCTTATAGATGTTGGGTGAGTTGGCATTGATGTGTGTGTGTTGGGGGATTTGGTGGGGCGTTGGGTGGGTGGAATGGGTCGCACGCATCCTAGAGTTCCCATCTGTTTGACCTCCATATAGACTGGGAGCTTTTGTAAAAAGCAACAAAAAAAACAACTCTGATGTTGGGGAGCGACCCACCACCCTCCGCCTCTCCACCCTCTGCTCCCACTGCCATGACGACAATAAACATGTCAGCCGCCACACGCCACAGCAATCTGCAATCAGATTTACTGTGCATGAAATATGGTGGTGCTTTTATTGGTCCAAAGACTTGTCACTCATAATTTATAGGTTGTTGCCGAGCCGGCTGTGATGTCAGCCGGCTCCCAGCACCCTCAGGAGAATCAGAAGAGAGAGTGGGGGGGGGAATAGAGATATAAAAGGACAAAAAAAACTGTGTGTATGAGTCTGAGAGGGGAGAGGGAAAGAAAGGTGATGGAAATGGGTGAAAAGACGAAAAAGGAATAACACGCATCCATCCTGTCTCTCTCCGTGCTGAGTTTATCAGACTGAGGGAGTGAATTTGTCAGGGTTTTTTTCTAGGAACTCTACAAATGGATCTCCCTCTTCTCTCCTTTCCTTTCCTCTCCTCTGGCGTTGCTCTGTAGTCTTTGAACATTGACACCTATTGATCACATGGTCTGCGAAGGGAAGAAAAAAAACACAGCAACAAATCTGCGTTTCACATCTCCACTCGAAGCCTCTCTAACCTAGAAATAGAAGGAGGAGAGTCTGCAGCAGAGGGATGACGTACGGAGAACAAGCAGAGCGTCCAGACGGGCTTAATTTCATTTAATCTCTTCTGATAGCATAGGTGCAACTACAGTAATTATCCTGTGGGAGATTGAGATAGAAAATAACAGTGGTGGAATAGATCAAAGAAACGCTGCCCCGGTTGCAAAAAAACCCAAAGTGAATATCAAGGAGAATGCATGAGTGGTGAAATGGTGTCTTTAAAAAAAACGAGGGAAAAAACTGTGGCATTAAAAAATGAGATAAGATTCAATCCCTCTTTTGAAAAATGATACTCTGTTCATGGAGAACTATTAGAATGTTTACATTTGCGGCATTTTGTTCCATATCAAAATAATTAATTGCCTCCATTTTCAAATTAAAAGTACATTACAACACAATTAAGGATGCAAATGAGTCTGGGCCTGTCGCGAGGAGCCAGAAAAAGTGAAAGAGTGACTGCGTTGATGTATGAGGCCTCGCGTGCCTTTTTGTGTATTAGGTGTGTCGCAATGGATCATTGTGCAGGGCTGTGTGTGTTTGCGTAATCAAATACAGAAAGAATGTGTCGTTATTGACGAGGAAGACTCAGTGTTGAAATTCCATCAGCCCGGGGACATAAATCAGAGCTCTGCAGTAATAAACAACAGAGTAATTAGGTCACTCTTCCCTCAGCAACTGGAAGAGCTATTCTTTTTGTTTTTAAGGCCTCTGCCGTGGTTTTGAAAATCACCCGACATGAACAGTACGCACACTTTTACATGCATACACATACATATTTCTCTGTCTGTCCTCCCTTCTAAAGGCTCTGACCTCCAACGAGCCTGTTTCATGAAAGATTTCTACATCGTGGTCGGATCCAGGAACAGTAAAACATAATTTTGTCATAACCTTCCCTCTTCGGAGGGAAAACAGATATAAAAGTATATAGCCTGTGGTTTACTGCAAGTCCCCCTCACCCAACCTGGCTGCACGCAGGGGTTGATGGATGCTGGGCGTCGGCCGCCTTTTAATTGCTCGTAAATTTTTGATCCAGGGGAAAAAACGCGACATTCTCCTTGTCCCCCGGCGACATGGGTGACAGAGCTGCTCAGGAGGGAATAAAAGAACCTCGGCGAGCAACAGCGGGAGGATGGGAGGTAGAGGAAAAGGATACACACAGGCACAATGACACAGTTTCAGATATAAAGACACGCAGGTGCAGGAAGCATACTAAGTAGAAGGCCTTGTGAGCACACGAAGGACCTTTAAAAGCTATCGCTATGATGAATTTTTATACGGTAAAATCTTTTATACTGTCCACATCGACAAAAAGCAGTAACAGTTGTTTTCTGTTTATAAATGATGATGATACCAAATGCCATCCCTGGCTTCTAGAAATGATGTCTGTAGATATTTTTGATTAACATATCAAGTCATAAAGTCCCCACTGTCTAAAATATCCTGGTAGAATTCAGTAAACAAATGGACAACCACAGGTTTTGTGTAAATTCTTGTAAGCACACTGACAAGAAGAGAGCCAGTGAAAACTTGTAACTGCTGTGGTGTTAAATCATTTTGAGTGCAGATTTCAAAGGTGATCGCAGTATTGTAACACAAATGGGGTGAAGCCTGCAAGCTTAAAAGACAACTTGAGCTGTGCTGCATCATACACATGTAACATGCCTCATCCCCACCACGTGATAGACCAAACACACGCTCACAATTAAGTTGCAATTTCTTTTTTTACCTCTGCTGTGTTTGTGTAAATAACACTTACATAGATAGCATTTTAATTTTTAAATAACAGGAAGTTTTATCAAAGAAAAACACTTGTTAGTCTTGTTCCATTACCTCTGTGGGAAAACATGACAGAAATTGTCCACGTCGAGCACTCACTGCGTCTTGTGGATCTATGAAAGGAAACAGGGCAAAGAACTGAGGTGTAGTAGCCTGCACAATGCACACGCAGATCTTTTTTCTTCTTTTACTGTGGAAGTGTCCTTTAAGCGCCTGCACGACGCTCACAGTAATGAAGACGAAATTGAAAAATGGGCTTTAAAATCCATTTCTGCAGACTTGCGACTGTTGCCAAGCCTAACAGATGCTCATCTGATCGATTTCCTACCCCGTTTGTCTTCTTCCCGAGATGAAAGTATAAGAAGATAAATACAGGTTTATCCCACCATTTGCTTGTTCATTGCGGTAAGGTCCGACAACCTGCCGGGGATTTTGATTATTTCCTTCTTCCATGTCAAACTCAGCCTAGCATCAGATCCTATCACAATTTATTTTCCATTTTTTTTCTATCCTCTTTCCTTCCCTCCTCCTCACCCCTGCTGTTCGTGTTGTTCCAGTCTCATTTGGTGGTTCTCAGCTCACCAGGTTTGGCCTGTTGTGATCTCTTCCCTCTCTCCATCGATTTTGCCTCCTCTACCTACACCGCCACTCCCCCGGGGCTGGCCAAATCAAGACACACGGTGATAATCCAGAGGTCACAATCTGGACCCGAGTTCAGAGGTTGAAGGGTGCTGGTCAGGAGCCTGCTGAGCTCTGTGTGCGTGTGTGTGCATGTGTGTGTGTGTGTGTGTGTCTGATAGTAGGGATGAGAATGGCGATTAAGCTTCTAATCAGAATTATACTCAGACATATATAGATTGACATAAAAACCTGCAACATATTTGTTATCAAATATAATTTAACATTTTATTTAAATTCTGTTTCTTGATGATTTAAGTGAACTAAGATGTTACTTTGTCACCCTTAAAAACAGTGACAGTATCCACTGTTGTGCTATAAATACAGTGGTTTGGTTGGTTTGAATGTGCATTCTGAGCAACTCAATTTTTTTAAATAGAAAATGGAATTATGGCTGAGGTTCCAGAGTTTTCGTTTCTCCTTTATGATCGCTAAATTACAAGGTCTGATGACATAATTTGACTATTAATAGATGTCCTCATAGAAACATACAGAATCTGTAGGTAAGGGACGAGACTTTTGGTACAAGAAGAATTCAGGTTTCTGTTAGTAGTCCACTCGTAATCTAAACACGCTCACGTCATTAGCCATTCCAAACCCTTCTTCTTCTTCTCAAACACTGTGGCATGACTGACAGTTTAAAACACTCCAAATTCTTTCATCTTAAATGAAACGTTCAGTTTTCTCCAAAATGTTACAATAAAGTATAACATCCAGACATCCATGAAAAGGAGTATTTACAAAGTTGAACAGAGTTAGTTAACAGTTAGCTCGCTAGTTTGTTTGTCACAATAAAATTTTGAAGCCACCGTCTTTTCTCTGGTGACAGTTTTGCTTTTAATTAACATTTTCAAAATGTGTATTTGTAGAAAAAAAAAATTCCAGCAAGTCTTGGTCCTGATATACACCGGCTACAACAGCCAGAGTTTTGCCCATTGTCATCAAACATAGCCAGTGGGTTGCCAGATTTCATGGTAGTGATAAATAGACTTTTTCAGCATCTGGCTCTCCTCCCACTCCATGCACAGAGGTTTGTTTTTTTTTTGTTACAGATACCTTGCTCATTTAATTAAGATTATAATATTTTCATATCCTCCTATTATAAATACAACCGGTCATTTTAAAAGCTATATTTAGTAGAGTGATGTAATTTTTACTGACCGTACAGATATAGCTTTTGAACTGCTTTGCAACATCTTCTTTTCAAGTATGTAGTATATGAACACCACCTCCATTGGTAGACACAGATAGCCACAGGGTCTTCTTAGCGACAAAGCACCTTTTACAAAAACAAAAACTTAATCAGGAGAAAGTCTTATGTATAAAATCATCTCTGGCAAACGAAGAGTGAGAACATCTTAGCAAAAAAGGAAATATGCTGAGAATAAAGAAGAATGTTTAACAAAGATATCGACAATGCATGTCTTTTTGGAGCAAGAAAAGGTTTCATTTTAATAGAATGAAAATAGTTATCCAGATTCTCTGATATCGCTGTTACAGTTTTTCAGAGGCTAACCACCTTAGCTGCAGTCGTGCTGCCGGCTGACCGCCTCGCAGACCCACAGCTCTCTTCCACCGGCCACAAAGGGAAAGAGAGATGGGTGAGCCTGATCAACCCCAGTAGTGTCAACCCAATTACTCATTCTCTTAAAGGGCTATTAAAACATAATTGCCCAGCGATTTACATCCAAGTTAACGTGGCCCCGAGATAATTTATTATTTTCCATAAGCCCTATCTTTTGTGTGCCGACTGAAAGAGTGTGTGGGGGAGAAAGAGAGGGAGACTGTAATTTCCTGAGTCATGAAGAAAGGCATGTTGGCAGCCCAGTGTAATTGTTTAAACCCCACTCTCAGACACCTTCCAGTCACCCCCTTTTAATCCTCGTTATCGCTCTCATTAGCCTGGGGTCAGGGGTCAGCCAGCTCCCTCTAGAAACACAAACACGGCACTGGGAAGAGGAAGTCATGGATGGTGGGCTGGAGGAAGGACTCGGTGAATGGGATGGAGATTTTCTTTTCTTTTTTTTTTTTTTTCTTTTTTTTTTGTTTTGGATGGAGATTTTCACTTCAGTTCTGAGCATATTGTCTTTGCTTTATCCGTCTTTTTATTTGTATATTAGAGTTAATATTGTTTAACATTGTTTTAGGGTGTAAGAGAAATGCAACAGTTATGAAGGAGAGTTTAGATGCTGTACCAAAGCATGTAAATGCCATAGCAATTAGAAATGTAATTGAAATGTATGAAGTTATTAGAGAAGTTAAGCTTTCAGAAGGTCATTTTTGTTTTGTAAAAGCTGCATTTAATCTATATTCATTGCATCAAAATCCATTAATTTTGTGATCCAAACCTGAATGTGATCCAGTCGACTCCATTAGAATCAGGCTCAAGAATGGGAGAATATTATGTGTATTCAAAGTAGGGATTTAATTCCACGCAGACAGACCAACAGATGTTGTTTCCAGCTAGACAGACAGACTAGCTTGACTAGAATTGCAAGCTAACACATTAAGACTTCTGGTCTTGACACAAATATTGGAGACGAAAGACGATGAGTGTATTTACATAACTGTTTTCCCAGAAGCCACGTGCTGTCCTTTCCCCCTCCTACTCTGTTTTTATGACCAGGAGGAGTTATTCTTGTCTCGTAGTTGTAAACATTAGCACACGCTTTGACCATAGACAGTATTTAAGATGGACATAGCTTGGTCTGGAAAGCAAAGCCACTATTGACGTGTCTGGCTGCATTCATTGTAATGGCCCCCAAAGGGGGGCAAGGACCTGCGGTTACAAAAAGTCTTCCTATAAAAGTCTTGTGTAAACAATTACCTGACAAAAAAATTAGTTCGGTTTAGTAAATTCTGGTCATTCAGAAAGCAGCATTATCTGGGTATGCTCAGTCACGATTTGTTAGCCAGTGAGCTTGCTGTTTCCAAGTTACCTCAAGCTACCTACATTTGCAAAACGCCAAGATGGCAACAGCGCAAAACCTCTTCTCGAGAGTTTAGAATCAGACTTGATAAACCTGTGGGTGACATTATGCTAGCTTTGTGCATCTTATATAACTGTCTATGACTTTGATGCAAGGGAGCTGGAGCTCTGACATAATTACCAAAGCCCTTTGTTACTGGCTCAGTGAACCTTATAGGGCTGCCAGACTCTAGTCAGCTGTCACATATGGGAAGCAAAATGCAGCTCTGTTAAATTAAAAGCAAAAATGGTAATTTTCCCTAAACTAACAAAAAGTAGATTTACTTTCCAAATGTGATATAAGAAAATCATGAGAAATGTGTAATTTGCTCTTGGAAGTTAGTTTTTAAAGTGTTTATGAAAGAAAGTAAAAACTACTAGACCAGTGTTAAGACTTTTGTTCTCTTCCGTACTTACACAATCAGATTTTAAAATGCAGAAATTTATCCAGGCATATGTTTTACACAGTCCTCCGAAAGATTGCAGGAACACTTTTTAATTAGAGTACAGCATCACATCAGTTAAACTTGTGGGACATTGATCTGGTCAGGCATGTACCACAGTGGGTTTAAAACCAGTTTGTTGTTTTGGTGTTAATGAATTTAACAACAGGTGCACTAGATGGGCAACAATGAGAAAACCCCCAAAACAGGAATAGTTTTACATGTTGAGGCCACTCTTACCTTATCTGACTGTTTTTTCACTAGTTTTGCATTTGGCTAGGGCCAGGGTCACTACTGGTACATGGACCCTGCAGAGATTGCACAGTTAGTCGAACTCCTCCAGGATGGCACATCAATACGTAGCAATAAACTAAAGCCCACGTCTACTTTATTAGGCTGTAGTGTAGAGTGACAGAACTGAACACAATGAGTAACCTTTCATTTTCAAGTGCATGCAATTTAAAGTTTCAGAGCTCTAATGTGCAGCTGTCATGTTTGGTAAATGGTAAATGTATTAACAGGTATATTTAGGCCTTTTTTACTGCTTTGTGTGATTCTAATAATCAAATCTGCAGAATAATTTTCTGGAGCATTACTTGTGTTGCATTTTAGTGTTATATTTTTTAGGCTCTTTGTATATCTGTCGCTCAGTCCTCTGATAATGTCCCTGATTGGAGTAGGCGGTGCTCAATTGATCCATTTTGTGCAGAAGTTAAATGACGCATGAAATGTTCCTTTTCTTTCTGTGAATTGGCCCAGAGCCTGAGGCAGAAAGCTTGGTTAACAGAGAAATTTGATAGCCGCCATCTTGAAAACCATTTTAAATTTTGTCAAACCAGCTAATCCAAAGATAGCATGCCGGTTTTGAACTGGAACTTCACTTTGCTGATTGTTTTCTGTGTTGACACCTTGCTTGAGAACTGTGTGACAGCTTCAGTCGGGTGCTTTTAAAAAACATGTTTCTGTTATTTCGTTGGTTTGTGATCACTCGAAGCCAAGCGTCAGGAAGAAGTTGCTACAGTTCTTCTGTCTCTTGTTGTAGCCCAGACTCACTGTGTCTTTTAAAGGTCAGGGCACTGTGGACAGCTTCGTCTTGTTCCTCAGATGTTACTATGTGATGGATGAAGCACCTAAAACGTTTGCATGTACAATAATTCGCCTTCACCTCCTCACATTCTTTCTCCCCCATTGGTTTGAATACATAGTCTCACTCTAGTAATATATTCCCTGTGATAAATGAAGTTCAAGTTATAGTATGTTCTGAAATTAATTCTCAGGCAGCTGCTTAAGGTGTTAGAGAATATAATTTACACCTAGCAGCACAGTGTAACATGCTAATGTCACTCCCTATGCCATACAGTATGACAAGGTTTCAGCTCGATAGGTCATCAAAACATAATCCCACTATTATGCCTTTTGCTTTTACATCAGCTGTAAATTTATTTCCAGCATAGTTCTCAGAAACTGTCTCCCACTGTTGCTGTGATCCTGCTCACCTCCACTGAGCCGTCTGCAGGAATCACAACCTTGTTTCCTCCCCAGTGTCCCTTTCTAATTGAAGCTAATAAAGATCAATTAAAGTCATTAAGGGCTTTTCTTAAACGAGGCCTGGCTACTAAATGCATTAGCAGGCTCTCTGTCTTCCTCACTATATACTACATGTCTCTCTCTTCCCTAATTGTGTATGCACTGAGGTGTGTTAGGATCTGTGGAGGCCGAGGTATTTCCAGGGACACATCATTGAACAGTAATGCTAGCTTCTCTAAGAGCTGTCAACCACTGCACCTGAGGAGAGCATTGGGTTTGCATTATTTCTGCCACATAGATAATGCTGAGATTCGGTCTGCTTTATGTAATTATCAGAGTTTTACAGGGAAAGTATCATTTTAATGATTGTGATTGCCCATGGAACTTCATAGTACTCAAGAAATATGTTCCATATATTTTTAATTAACAGTTACTGGTTACCTGTCTGGCAAGTTTTACCATTTACTTTTGATTCCTGTACTCTTCTAATAGCAGTGCTTTATCCAGTGATTGACCCTCTATATCAGGATCCTAAAAAACACAAAACGCTACTTGAATCGTATACAAAAAGAGGCAACAGATGTCTACAAAATTAATGCAGCTCCTCCAGTCAATACAAAAGCTGTAGATAGATCCACAAAGACATGCACATTTCAGCCATTATACCTGCCCCCCCCCCCCCCCCCCCCCCCATTAAATTCACACGTACATGTGGGTACAGTATGTTTGGTTACACTAAGACACTGAGATTCCTGTGTCTGTAAAGTTCGGGTCAGAGCGATACTGCATTATCCAGCTACTGTAGCGCTCGAGCTCTATTCTTACCACAGATTCAACAGAAAACAAGTGATGTGACAGAGCGATAAGAGAGATGAAGAAGAAGGAGAATTGACCCATTCACAGGACAGCAGGGTGCCTGATGGTGCTACTGTGAGCTGACAGGACTGTCAACACACTTCACACAGAGGACTGTGTGTGTGTGTGTGCACGTGTGCATCTACATGCACGCGTGAGTGTTTGTATCTGAGAAAATACATGTGAGTTTCCCTGTGTGTGCTTGCATGTCCTCTGCGTGTGAGATTACAGTGTGTATGTAACTGAGAGCGCATACAGTATGTGTGAGACCGTGCAGATTGTGCTCACATTACTGCAAGTGAGAGAGAGAGCTTATGTATCTGCTAGCATTTTAAGACTAAGCCTTAGCCGATACCGCATCTCGCTTCTGTGCGTGCTCAGTTTGAGGTGTGTGTGCGTGTTTGTGTGTCTTCATGTGCCTGTCCTGCAGCTTGAGTACAGTATAGCAGCCATTCTGGTACAGAGACAAGGCGGAAAGCTCCCGATCACTCAGCCTGGGCTCTGCCTCCCTCTCCATATGGCCACGGAAAGCCTCGGCTGCCTCCCCGGGCCTCTGCCACTGCGAAAAAGCAATTGTGTGTAATGTGTAGGAATTAAGTATCCCATCATTCAGCGCAGACATGCAATTAAAAGAGCTGCAGCCGTCACTCGCAGTAGACATTGTGTGAGTCATGTCACTATAACTCAGCGAGGCTGATGGCTGCCATTTTTTTGTTCTTAAGAGAGAGCGGAGTAAACACAGAGACACACACTTCCTGTCTCTTGTTTGCTGAACACAGATATTTGCATAGATATTCAGAAGCATAAATATTTCTTTTTTTTATGTCTGTCTAATGAAACAAAGTTAAGTAGTTATTGGTTTCCACAATCATTTTTCATGTCCAAACTGGCCTTCATTTCATCTCTTTCTTGAGAAGTCTGTGATCAGATGTATTCTCAGTCACATTTTGGTCGTATAGTTTAAGCAGCACCGTTTCAGTATGAATTCAACTTTTAGCTCCTGTTTTATGTGGGTTAAACAACTGTTTCTGTCACATTTACCTGAACAGCAAAGTGCAGCATTATAAGAATCTTTCAGGATGAGAGTTTATTCATGTTGTTAACCTCTTAAGCCCCAACGCCCCCTGATACAGGAGCAAAAGGCAGGAGATCAGTTAGGCTTGGGGCTTAAGAGGTTAAACAATATGAATTTCTGTGATTGCTGCTTATTCACTTCACCTACGAGTGTTGCTAGATATAACAGAACTATGAATGCACATTTTGTACAATCTTACTGCTCTTGTCTTATGTGTCAATGTGCGCAAAGCAAGCACATTGCAAAGGCATGGGAGTCAGTGATCTGAGCTGCAGTCAGTAACTCACTTCATCCCCTTAAAGGCTGTGAATGACCTTTGTTTGGCATTAATAATGTTCAGTTGTATCTGTTATTCTTTACAGCCATTTCTTGGAGCACTTTGGGGAAAAATTTGGAAGATTGAGACTGCAGATTTGGTCCCTCGTGTCTAACGCTGCAATCAAATTCTAAAGAGTTCCCTTATGGGAAAAGAAGGAAAAATAGGGATGAGAATGCCATGTTCACGTATAAGATAATGCACTTTGAAAATCCAGTTTGAAAACAAACTTTGAAAATCCATCCACCCATTCTCTTCCTCTTATCCAGTTTAGGGTCGTAGGAGTGCTGAAGTCGATCCCAGCTGCCATACGGTGAAAGGTCACCAGTTCGTTGCAGGGCTAACACAGAAAGACAGACAGCCATTCGCACTCATTCACATCTATGGGTAATTTAGTACCACCAGTTATCCTAGCCCATTAACTGGGGTTGGATTGGGGGTTAGGTCAAACTTTAAAAACATACTTTAAAACATCTTCACAATAACAGGTGATAAACTTCTGACTAGCCGCGTTGGTAAGTTATATATTGCATTTGGGAATATAATGAAAGTGTTGCATTTTCCTATGTGCCCCGCATTGGAAGAGAAAAACACACATTTTAACTTTTATAATTTCACCAAGTAGCTCCACTGAGGTTAAGAGTCATTTTTGTCAAGTGGCCAAAAGAGAAACATTACAGATGCCGTAAAAAACATTTAATGACTGAACCCAAAACAATATACTAAATGAGCTCTTATTTGGACTGCAAAAGACCACATATGTGAAACAGAGTGAGCCTCCAAAGTCAAACTGCACCGCTCCACACTGAGCAGTTTTCCTTCAGCGTTCTAAAAAGCACGTTTTATTGCCACACCTACTCTGTGTACACACTGGTGTAGTGCTTGTCTCTGTAGTATTTCCTCTTGCTTGCTTCTATCTCTTCTGATAGCTCATAGCAGTCTGTTCACAGAGCTAAGCTTGAGTGGGCTACAGTGTAAATATCCCAGACCTATTATTACTCCAGCAAAATGTTCCTAGCCGTTGTCAAGCCACTAAGTACAAAATGGTGAATTGCAGACACGAAGAGAGATAATTGCCACTCACACTGTAAATTTGGCAAGCGTCTTCCCCGCGAGACCCGGATGAAATGGTGCTTCAACCCCCGAAACTGTCATTCTTAATGAAATGGTAATTACAAACCCAGCGGAACAGCTGAGGGGCCTGCCGAGGCCCACGGAGCCCAACTACCAGAATAAACCTGCTACAACAACCTGCAGAGAGGAGGGAGAGAGGCAGGGAGGAAGGAAGGAGGAGGATGCGGGAGGGGGGTGGGAGAGGGGGGGCAGCAAGACTACATAAAGCAGCAGAGACGTTCAGGTAGGCACTACTGTAACACCAGGAATCTGAGATTTATTTCAATTGTGAAATGTAATACACACTCCAGGTTGGAGTGTGCAGTATGCTGGGACCCTCATCAATAATGCCGGCTGTGTGGAAGGCAGGAGGGGAGGTTGGTTAAAAGCGCCCACACAGCCTGGGTAATTGATTGCTTTGTAAGTGAACGTGTCTTTAACCTTTGGGAGGTCAGGCCCAGTCGGACACCATCAGTCCTGCCTGGGGTTGAACCGCTTCCAGCCGTTTGTCTTCCGCTGCTCCCCCGTCTCAGGGCCGATTTGTCAAGCATGAGATGTTTTGGGTGTTTAGATTACAGGCGAGATGGGAAAACAAAGGCAAAATGCCACCCCAAACAAAAGACCTGAGCCTGGATCTCCCACTGATCTGCAGGCCGGGCAGGAGGCCAGCTACCTGGGGTGCTGAAACTGAAAATGGGGAGGGAGGTGGTGGAGGGGTGGCTTTGCTGAAACAGAGCCACAATGAAGCCCCCTGAAAAACAGCCACTGTGGAGCTTGAAACTGAGCCAGAATGGAGGCTGAACCGGAGCCAACGTGAGAATTGAATGGCAGCCAGGACGGTGACATGAGATAGAGCCGGAATAGCGCCTTGAGACGGAGCCAAAATGGCAGCCAGAAACTCTGGGAAATATGAGGGAGCTCGGGGCAGCTAACTGTTTTCTTCACGGTGATACCCCCTCATCACTGGAGATTTTAAAGTGTCCCTTTGCCACCCTCCCAGGTACTTAGGGCTGTCTGTCTGTCAGGCTGTTAGAGAGTGACTAAAGATGATTTATCTCCTAGATTATCAGGGCCAGTGGCAAAGCCATTGCTCATGTGCTGCCCCACAGGGACATAGCAGAAACAGACAGCACCTTCTCGGACCAACATCCTGACACGTCTCCTTTTCTTATACGAATCTTATTCCAGCTGACCTGCGCTTTTTAGCACTTTTGGCAGGAGAAAGTCAAACTCCTAGCTTGTTAAGCGCGTGTGTGGATTAAGGCTGTGTATTTATTTTCAGCTGTGATATTTTAGCACTGTGAGGTAAAAGCAGCTTATTTTTGCGTGTTTGTGTCAGTGTGTTTTTGTAACATTTGAATAAGTGCGCTCGCATGCAAGAGCATGTGTGTGCATGTCTCAAAGCACAAGGAGCTGTGTGTGCCTGCCAGTTCCATCTGCTGTTCTATTACCATAGACGTGATGTACCTGCCACTTCCCTCCTCAGCTGAGGTGTGTGTGTGTGTGTGGTGTGTGTGTTTTATTCTCCCATCCTGTTGTTAGATCTGACAACCACTAACACAGGCTTGTGGTGGAAAAAAAAAAAAGAGGGGGAAAATACTCTCAAGTTCCAGATCCCACCCCGAGTCTGAGAGACAAACTGTCTATGGTTGTGGAAAAGCTGCGCTCCACTCTTGCCTTCCACTCCTCACCTCAACTCCTCTGCCAAGATTTAAATAACCAAAAATTCTATTTGACGTTGTTTCCCAATCTACTCAATGCAATATGGTGTTCCTGTGCTTCTACAGATGGTATTTACTATCAGAATAACGTGCTTCAACGTTTGCTCCACAGTGACGTTGTTCTTTGTGCTGCGAGCACTGCTTGAGTTTTGACATCTTCAGGCATACTCCTCCCTTCTCCTTGCGCAGTGGAAGCAGGTGAAAATGTGCCAGAGGTCTCTTTACTGTTTCCACAGCTTACATTCAGCACTTGTATCACCAGTTTGTATGAATAGCAGGTCTTTCTGTACCAATTTCATGAAAAAAGAAAAACACCTTTTTTTATCTGATTGTTCCAGGAGCTAATTATCCATACACCAGGAACTAAACTCCCTGTTGTGCACCCCACATTTAAATAAAATATTACTTACTTATCTTGTACTAGGCCTGCTGGGTCAGCCCCTTAGCTCATCCTTTCTCTCAAACAAGCTTTTCTAACTCCTCTTCCTAAAACACCACCCTTCTTCTGATTGGCTTCCATTTGCAAACACAAGGTTTAAACATCAGGTTGTGAGCATGAACATAATTAGGGTTATCGACTAAAGAGTAAAAAAAACTGTTTGAAACTGAGTGTTTTGCTCAAATGTGAAGTCTGAACTTTGACACTCACAGATATTGAACGGATTGGTTCAATATATATGATGTAAACATACATCTGATTGTTGGGGTTGTATTAATGTAGGGCCGTTGCCTTACAATATAAAGCAACTTGAGATGACTGCACTATATAAATAAAACTCAGTTGAAGAGAATGTAAAATATAAATCACAATAAATATAGAAAAGTACAATAGGTCCATGTTAGGAGGCAATTTTCCAAAATGCACCACATGAAGGTGGAAGGAAAATCCAAGTGATACACACTTCACTTTGATGGTTCCTGAGCTGTGAAAAGCTAAAAAGACACTGCATCTTAAAACAAGAACATTTGACTTCTAGTCAACAGGTAGGTTTCCTACCTGACATAAGATGATTTCTTTGACCCAAGGAAACATCCTGTGCTAAAAGCAAGGAGTGAACATCGGTTAATGTCTGCATGTCCTTTTAACATTCCTGTGAACCTGTAAAAAAATACGACAGAAAAAGTGGGACGTGGGAAGGAGAAGTGCCAAAATATTTGCATGCATTTCCCTAACTACATTTACTGTATCTCTGTAAATAAAAGCAATGCAATCTTGAGTCTGAACAAGACCAGTCTGATTTGTTCTTATTTGGTCTGTCTGCAGAATTGACCGGAGATCAATAGTCTCACAACTCTGTTAGGTCTGTAAATCCACATCCAGAGCGTGTTAGTGCAGCACACAGTTGAGAGTTCACATACCTGCATGTTTTGCAGTGTTTTTGTGAGGCTGTGCTGATATGAGAGCCCCGCGCATGTACTTGTATGTTTGTGTGAGAAGGTGCATACACACCTAACGCATTGTGGCGAGCCATTTCCGTTTCGTCATGGTCATAGATCGTACGAGGGCAGCGGGTCTTTCTCTGGCTCCCTGGTGGGGTTGGAAAACTGGCCTCGCGTCTCTGCCCCAGCCAGATAGATTAATTAATTATCCAGAGCTGCTCTTTTTTTCATTGCTGAGCCAATTACTCTGTGACTGAGCCTGTGGTCTATATGTACGCCACTATTTAGAAGAGAGAGCGAGAGAACGTGTGTGCATGTGTAGGGTAATTAAAGAAATAGCTCATCCGCAGACTAACAGTCCCCACTATCACTTCATTTCGGAGTAGCTCTGCAATGATATTGTTTCCTATGAAGGAAAGTAGATCTATGTGTAGGTAATTGTTGGATAATTGAGAGGAAGTGCAGGTTCTTTATGTAGGTGGGAGCGTGGGTGGGCAGGAGAAACAAAGCCCTTGTGTTAATTTGAATTTGGCAGAATCAGAAAGAAGAAGACGGGCAGTCTGGATAAGCCGCGGACCCCCGACCTGAAATTATGATTGGTTATTTAGACGTACAAGTTTTGTTCAATTGCATAAATGATCGTACTTCTCAAGTTTTTGCTTTAACGTCGTCTCTTTAAACTTTTTTTTTAAAAACAAATTTCCACACATTTCTAAAGTGTCCCTGTATTTGTGAGCCTGAAGTGTTGGAATAATAACTCTACTTCTACGCAGAGACGCACAATGTTGATGGTAATTGTGTGTGTGTGTGTGTGTGTGTGTGTGTGTGTGTGTGTGTGTGTGGATGTGCATTTGATGGATGGGTCAGCAGATAAACTGGGCTGAATATGCCGAGCGTGTGTTTATGTATGTTTCTGCGTGCCCTGGGGAACAGGGGGAAGCGGAGCGCTGCACCTCCTGCAGGGGGTGCCGTGTCTCCCTGCAGGGGGGTGCAGCAGGCAAACAGAGGGGTGCCAGTACACCCCACCACCCAAACCCCTGCACACGCACACACAAACACACGCAAACACAGACATATCACCCCACTCCACCCTACTGCGCTACAAGAGGGGGTGGGTGAAGGGACCCTGCACTCTTCTAAACCTCAACTGATGCATAATTCATGTACAAGTAGCAATTCTCATATTTTGCTGGTGGGGTGGGGGGAGGGTTCAGAAAAAATAAAGTTCCATTATAGTCCGCACACTCATCTTTAATCCACTTTTTTTCCAAGTGAAATTGTTTTGCTGTGGCTGTAGACTAATGGCCAGAACCAAGCTGAACTTCTTAGAACAAGTAGCATTAAAATATTTATAAAATTATGGATTAATGATCTTAGGTATTAACTACTGACCACAAATATGCTGTATCCTTCATTGTTAGGTTTGCACTAAAGTCAGCACTGTTTCCATATTGACTTCTTTGTTGTTTCTTTCCAAATTATGCACATTTGCTAGATGATTTTTATGATTTGTTCCATGTGCAACAGTAATGATATGTGCACCCAAACTGACCCATAACCCAAGCCTGTCATCAAATTATATTCTCTAATCCTGCATGTGGTGTACAGAATCTTTAAAGTCCACGTGGCTCCCGTGATGAAATCATGTAGCAGATGTCACCAACGTACAAAAACAGACTTTTTTAATCATTACATGTGCGTTTGCTCTGTCACGTTTTAGTGATGTGGCATCTAAATCTCCATTCCTTTGAAAAGACAAACAAAGGCTCCTGGTTCGGTGTTTGCTTTGTCCGGACTAAAAGAAAAACGCTTGGGACCCGGGTGGGAATCTTTTGCCAAGCTTGTAGTGCAGGGGCTACTCAATCTCTCTCTCTCGCACTCCGTCTTTCCTTCCACACAAGGGCAGAGACATCCAAAAGGACTGTACCTTGGTGCGCGTCCAACAAAAGCTCTCTGCCGAATTTCATCCTCTTTTGAATTTGTGTTTGAATAACACTCGAGCTACAAATCAAAATATGTTGGACACTGAGAGTGAGGTCATGGGGTATAGATCATCATGGCTTCCAGAGAAGTCTCCTTGTGTAAAAGACGGGAACGGGTGGCTGCTGCTTTGACTGATGGCTATAGAAAACTGAGAGGGCTGTTCGGGGCCCATTCTCCCGAGACTAAGTCCCATGCCCGTGCCAAACCCCTCATTTTCCTCCCCGCAATATATTTCATTAAACTTTTAACTCTTCACAAGGTAATTCACTTGGCATTTTGAGACTGTGCTGTTGAAGGCTGCTGAGTGTTTCTCTCTCTGTAATTTAACATCATGCAGATATTTGTCTAATACAGCACTAAAAGTATATTTCAAAATCTATTTTTTTTCTTTGTAAAAAAAATAAATGAAAAAACAAAAAAACCCAACACACATTCAGAACAGTTTAATGGATGAAACTGTGTAACATCCACACCAACAAAGCTGAGCTGCGCGGCACAGCATTTCATGATTACAGCCGTGCAGGTCCCAGTGGCGCAGATATAATTAAGACCTCTTCTTAATTACTTAATAAGCCTAATTAGTAACATTTCTGAGCAGCAGATTTGGCTGCAAGAGCGATGGAAATCAGAAGAATGTTAAGTCTATTTGTTATTTCATTTAAATCCTAATGTTAATGAAATTAGTGCATTATGATATAACCGAAACCAACCACGCTGGGATTGACCAAAGGGCTAATGCAGTTGTTTTATGCTCCTGATAAACATTCAATTAAGAGCAACAAAAGGAGGGCAAGAAAACCAAACCAAAAACAAAAAACCCACACAAAAGAAAATCTAGTTTTTCTTAGGTTTCTACAGTCACATCACTTTCACCAAGCGATCTTGTTTTCTCTCATCGATCATTTTTCATTAGTGGGTGCCCAGATGTGATGGAGAGGGTAACTAAGGCAAGTCCACCAATCATGTGTTGGAGCTGCTGCAGCATTCCTGGCCACTTAATTAGAAGTTGTTGGTACCACAGAAGGTGTCACCAACCTTTTCAGGCGCTGAACAGATGGTGTCCCCCTTTTTTGAGGTCCTGCCAATGCCCACTCTGTGGCTCCTGGGAAAATGACCTAACTCACAGGCAGCTGCTTAGTGCGGCTTGAGTGATTCTTTACAGCCACTTCTATTGGGGGGGACTTAGCAGGACGTACCACTGCAAACAAGGGTTGAGACCGCCGTAGCTGGGTCCCCTGGTAGCTGCAGAAATCTGTTTTGGTTACAGGATAGAGGTTGTTAAAGCTGTGTTTTCAGCGCCATGTGCAAAAAGACGAAGGAAAGACCTTAACCCCCAAAGATCTCTATGTCTAAGTGCGAGTTGGGTTTGTGTGCACCTTCCTCTGCTTTTGGCAGATGGTGTGAATATCAACAGAGAAAGGACCTGGGAAACCCCACAGAACAAAAAGTGAAAAGGGTTCCTCGACAGTTACAAAGAGGCCCCATGGAGCGGTGTGTGTGTGTGTGTGTGTGTGTGTGTGTGTGTGTGTGTTGGGGTGGGGGGTGGGGGGAGTGGCCTTCATGTTAATAGATAAAAAGAAGGAGGGAGTAAGAGATTGGAAGGGCATTTGCCATCGAGGAGTGAAAGTGGATAGAGAAAATGTGAGGACCGTGGGTTCCATATGTGAGGAGGCGGGGGGTCGGAGGGGGTTTAACATGCTTCGTGCTGCGTGGACAGAAGATCGGCTGTCATTCTGTAATCGGCTTGGCTCAGCCTCCTTCCGACCACGCAGGAGGTGGAGAAGGAACAAGTTGAAAATTGGATGACTGTGTTTTTCTGACTAATTACTTGATATGCTTTACACTATGTGGGTTTTATCCTAAAGACATTTGCAGGATTCCAAAAAAATGAAAGAAAATAAAAATCTCAATCACATGCAATCCTGATATCAAACTACTCACAAATTCCTTCCAGAAATCACAATGCTATTTAGAAGGTGCACGACTCTCTCCAGTCCTTGCTCTTGATGATGAGACGTCTGAAAAGGCTGGGGAGTCTACTTGAAAAGTGCCCCGGCTCAGTAGTGCTCTTTCACTGACATGGCAGGGGACATAAAATCTGTCATTTTCATCATGTTCTTTCGTGGGGGAACTTGTTTCCTGCAGCTTTCTCTATCAGATACACTGTATGCCGGTTTGGGTTTATGGCTGTGGAGCTGGGGCAAGCCCGATCGATCTGTGGGAGCCATACGATTTAATAGGTGCACAACTCTTGCTAAGGGGCGCTGGGTAGGAGGGATACATTTAATCACTAAGAGGGAGCATGGTGGCAAGGCCTGGTCACCAACAGTTTGTTTTATGAGAAGTCAAGGTATCAATTTTCCTCCACACTGTGAAATATCTTGGGTAATCTATTTTTAGTGCTAGTGTTTCCGTTGTGTTTTCCCATTTCCAACTATTCCCCTATCTGGCTAATTTATTTTGGTAACTTTCGGAATTTCAAGTATTGACAGCTGCTCCTTGAAGTGCTCTATGGCTGCTGCTTAGATAGTGTTTGTGGCTTGTAAGCTCCTGTCTCAGAGCATTACAAACTGCTATGTAGTGTTGACATTTAATGTTTAACATGACATTTAATAAGCTGTCCAAAGTTCTTCACGAAACAACTGTCAGCAATCAGCAGTTATTTCAATGCCCCTGTGTGCATGACTAGAAAGAGAACTGTAACTTTAATTTCACTGGTCACACTGAAACTTAACAAGTTCATTATTAAATCTGAAAATTAAAAAAAAACATTTTGCCCAAAATAAGGTTTAAAAAAGCTAAAAGTCAGACTTACTACCTGGCGAGTCTGACATAACATGAGCACAGAAGCGAGTTTGGGGTGTTAACTTGGCCTCCAAATTCCCCAGATCACAATCCAATTCAGTAGAATGTGCTGGATAAACATTTCCAATCTAATGACGCCTTGCCTCACAACTTACAGGACTTAAAGGATCTGGCGCAGATACCAAAACACACCTTCAGGGGTCTAGGAGTCCATGCCTCGAGAGGTCAGGGCAGTAAAAGGGAGACCAACGCCAACCAACACAATATTAGGCAGATGATCATAATATTATGCCTGATTGGTTTATCTGTCCATTACCAAATAGTTGAAGCTGCTGCGAACCTCAAATGTGCATCAGTGCAACAGCTATCTTGTTGCTACTTAAATACTATGCATTTTCAATTCAATTCAATTTTTCTTATACAGCACCAACAACACAACAACAGTTGCCTCAAAGCCCTTTATATTGTAAGGGAGACCCTACAATAATGCATACGAGAATAACACAACAATCATATGACTTCTTGTGAGCAAGCATTTTGGCAACAGTGGGAAGGAAAAACTCTTTTTGCACCATTTTCAGCAAAAAGGTGTAGATTTCACATGTAGATTTTGTTTTCAATCAAACAGTCTATCTAAAATATTCAAGAGTAAATTACAAAGAGTTCAGAGACATTGTACTTTAGTTTTTGGTGCACTGACAACACAAAAAAACATTAAGCAATAACAGCAATCCATCTTTAAATATGTATTAGGGCAAATTCAGGGCCACAGCTCCTAGTCATCAGTTCAGTTTTGGTGACTTCTAAACACACATTGATCAATAAATAAAGACATTGTCATCTTCATTTATATACAATGAGCACATTTAGAACTCATTAGGATAAAGGGGGTAAGACGAGGAATCACTTCTCTGCACTGAGCTGTTGTCGGCTGTGTTTTGCTCAAGCTCTTCACAGCTTTCACAAAACCTCTGAATAACCTTGAACTTCTGTAGTGCACCTCAACCCCAAACAGCCGTCTGCTTAATGCTGTTATGCCGGGCCCTACATGCTAAAAGTCACTGGTGGTGATAGTGGCTGATTAGATTGTGTCCATTGATTGCACTGCGTGCTGTTAGGACGAGCATGATGCGGGCTGCAGATCCTGCGTCTCCTCCTCCGAAACACTGACAGTCTGAGACAGAGGAGATGGAGCCCCATGCAGGGCAGCAGATTGAGTTATTGATCAGCTCTCTCCTTTCTCCTGTCTCCGTCTCTCGCTCTGCTGCTCCGAGAGACCCCGTCATCAGGATAATGAATTTCACTTATTGCAGATTAACGTCATAAGGTCTGTATGGTAATAATGGCAGGAATTAGCTCTTTGTCACCCCCTCTGAATTTCCAAGAAGGAGGGGCGATGAAGGTTGTTATTGCCCCGTTACTCAGTCTGAGGAGCGCGATTTGAACAAAAGGGAACGGTGAGCGGAGAAGTGCATGAAAATGAAAGATTTGAGGGAGAATTAAAGAGAGACTTACGAAGACTGTGATTTCAGCATCACTGAGGCGGCTGCGAAGAGTTCTGATGCAAGAAATTTGTGTTTGATGAAGGAGGGTGAAGGAGAATTTAGAGAGGAAACCAAGACTGAATAGCAGGCTGCTCTGTGAAAAAGAGAGGCCAAAGAGGAAAGATGAGAGGGGAAGATTCAAAAGGGATGAGTAGTAAAGTGGAGAAGAGAGCATGATAAGCAGTGGTCATACAGTCACCAGGCAGCAACGCCGCTTAAGGGTCGGCCATTGTGTCTCCAGCACCAAGATTGGGGTAGTAACGAATGAATAATGAGGCTTGATTACAGTCCGTGAGATGGCACATTGTTCAGAATCAATCCTCCAGGCAATTACAGGCGCACAAACAGCAGCCCTCAGCCTCAGCACGGACAGAGCGGGAAGCGATTGTGTCAGAGGACAACATCATCTTCGTCAATGACTTGTTGCCTCCTCGTGTCGGAGCCATTAGCACTTACTCTGCTCCTGCAGCCACATTCAGCCACCCACATAAAAAGCCTCCAATTTCACGTTTGTGAGGATAAAAACGCAACACCATGCTCCTGCTCATCATATTCACAAATACACATAATGGACTGCTTCTTCCTTCCTTGTTGCAGGTACGGCTTTGGACTGTTGGATGCAGGGCTGATGGTGCAGCAGGCCGCACACTTCCACAGTGTTCCTTCACAGAAGAAGTGCACACAAGAAGTCACGCTTGATCCTGCCAGGTAAAATACAAAGATTTTTTTTCAAAAAAAACTTTATTGACTCTATCTGCTAAGGATTTTCAGATTAGCCCCCAAGAAACTGGTTTTGATATCAGCATCCATGATCTTTAACTCAACTTCATCTGTCCTGTCACTGCTTTATGCATACATATGAAAGTGAAATGAGCATGTGAGAAGAGGCTTTTGAGGCTTTCGACTTACATGTAAGAGGTAATGACTTTGTATTGGCTAGAATCTTTTATCCAGGGCAAGGAGTCAATGTGAACATCCAATCAGAAGCCTGTCGAGGAAGGGCTAATGAGATCAACACTCTTGAGCATGTCCAGGTGGGTAATTTTTTATTTTTTTGATTAAATACATGACATTTTACAACATTTTTTGGCATTAATTTGTTTTTGGTAAATGTGATTATTCACCTACTTGCAAAGAAATATTACTCTCCACTCACTGAGAAGTTTTCTCCAGATTAAGCATACACGGAAAACTGAAAACAGTGAATTAGTGAATTTCAGAGGAGCTAGCAGGTGGACTTCAGCAAAACAGAAGCAGGCTACTTGTCTCCTTTCCATTTTTTAAAGGCTTTATAAAGACTTTACCTTCTCCTTTGTCTTTGTGTGCATGATATGAGCCATAACATATCAATCTATAAAAAAATTACAGCAAGAAAGTGAACAGGTTTGTTTTCAAAAATGTTAAACTATAACAGAAAAATTCAAAGAAAGATTCCAAAAGTGAGTTTTTTTCAATAGCATAGGCATATACATTTACACTCCATGTTAGGTACGCCTTGCTAGTTTAGGGTTGGACTCTTTCTTTGCTCTCAGCACTACATTAATTCTTTATGGTACAGATTCAACAAGGTGCCGGAAATATTTCGCAGAGTTTTTGATCCATATTCACATGATAGCATCATACAGTTGCTGCAGATTTCTTGGCTGCACATCCTTGATGCAAATCTTCCGTTCCACTACGCGCCAAAGGTGCTCTATGGAATTGAGATCTGGTGACTGTAGAAATCATTTGAGTACATTGAACTTGTTTTCACATTCAAGAAACCAGTCTGAAAAGATATGAGCTTTGTGGCATGCTGTGTTACCCTGCTAAAGGCATGGACATAGTCAGCAACAATACTCAGGTAGACTTTGGTGTTTAAACAGTATTAAAGGGCCCAGAGTTTGCCAGGAAGATATCCCTCACACCAATACACCACCGTCAAGTCAAGTCAAGTCAAGTCAAGTGGTTTTATTGTCATTTCAATCATGTACATATAACAGACAATCAACACAGGACTACATAAAGTGCAAGTGTGCAAAAATTGCAAAAAACAGTGCAACACCAGACAGAACAGAACAATGCAGACACAACAGTGCAATAGAAAAGTGCAACAGTGACAGTGGGTTGTGCAAAAGACTGAGCATTGTGCAAAAAGTAACTTGATGTATTAATGTGTGTGTGTGTGTCTGCGTGACATTGTACAGATAGGTGCTTGAGGTAGTGAAGTGTGTGAAGGTATGTGTGTGTGTGTGTGTGTCAGTCCAGTCACTGAGTGTCACCAGAAGCCTGAACTGCTGATGCAAGGCAGGATGGATCTATGCTTTTCTGGTGTTTATGAAAAATTCCAACCATATCATCCGAGTGTTGGAGCAGAAATTAGGTCATTAATCAGGTGAAAACTGTAGCCTCAGTTTGCTGTTCTTAGCTGACAGGACCAGTGTGGTCTTCTTCTGAAGAAACGTGCATTCAGAGATGCTCTTCTGCATACCTTGGTTGTAACAAGTGGTTATTCGAGTTACTGTTGCCTTCCTATCAGCCTAACATAGTCGGGCCATTCTCCTCTGACCTCTGGCATCAACAAGGCATTTTTTTTCCCAGGGAACTGCTGCTCACTGGATCGTTTTTTTTTCACACCATTGCTTTTAAACCCTAGAGATGATTGTGTGGGAAAATCACTGCATCGTCTGAAATACCCAGAACAGTCTTTCTTGCACCAACAACCATGCTACATTTAAAGTCACTTTAGTAACATTTCTTCCCCATTCTGATGCTCCATTTCAGCAAGTTGTCTACATGCTTAAATGCTTTGAGCTGCTGCCATATAACTGGCTGATTAGATACTTTCGTTAACATGCTACACATACAGGTGTACTAATAAAGTGACTGATGAAGATGCTTTTTAAAATATTTAAGTGTGATGTAAATCTGCTCCTATAGTCTTTCAATGTTCCTGTTGCCCTTGACAGGACAGAAATCAAGCACAAGTGCATTCAAAAGTTAACTTCTGCCTACAGTCAAGGGAGCTTGAAGATGCCATATAAATTGTTTTGGGGTTTCAGTGTCATGTGCTTTATCTGAGAATAGAGGAGATAAAAAAAACCATCATACTGTGATGTGCAATGTGTTGGCAGTGTAATTTGCAGAAAATGGCAAAACTGAGTTTTCTTGAGCACAGGCACATACATGCAAATGTGTTTATGTTTGATTGTGTCAGCAGGCATACGTACTGTACGTGTCTGTGCGCGGCTCAGTTTGTGCGAGTATTCGGTGTTTGTGAATGTGTGTACTTGTGAAATGGCAAGGAGAGAGAAGGAGAGCGAGCGAGAGTGTGTCAGCATGCAAATTGAAAAGGCTTCATCTTTGCGGCTCTGCTCCCTGGCAGAAAGCGTGGGTCAGGCCATCGCTGCGAGGTGTGATTGATGGATGTGTTGCCGTGGTAACACGCCGTAAACAGGAGCGGGCTGTCAGTCTTTTTGCAGCTTGGCGGCTCTCTCTGCGATGTGCCATTGTCACACCAGATGTGCTGCTTGTGATGAACAGGGACAGGGAGGGTGTTTACTGGGTGCTACTGGTGGTGGCAGGGGATATGGGCTTATTTAAATCATTTAGCTAATATCCTGCACAATCGTGTTCCATTTATTATACTTTCTTCACCTGCTTCCCTTTGTCTTTGCCTGGCTATGGACATATTTTTGGCTTGTCCATCTATGTGCCACATTATCTCAGACAATACTTATTGGATTTAGATTTAGATTTAAGCAATACAGCACTCTCTGTTCTATTTTCATAATTAGTCAGCGGACCTTATCAGGGAGGGAAGTACATTGTTTGTTCCTTCATCACATGTCTTATCTAGGATGTCAAAGATTAAAACAGCAAATTGATTAAGAAGGCACATTCAAAGAAAGTGCTAGAAAAATGTGCCATTTTTGGAGGGAGTCAGATGAAAGCATGGATGCCAGTTGTCTCATATATATTAAGCTACAGTGTAGATATGGTTAAATCTGCATGACTAAAACTGGGGGAAAAAATGGAAACAACGGAAATTAGTTAATATTGACTTGGTGCAAGGTTAGCAGAATCTGTCAGCAAAAACTCGCCAATTGCTATGTTGTCTCTTTTTTGTTTAAACTGCACAAAAATATTTAAAACAGTATAAAACAGCAATCTGCAGTTTAATAGGACATTATAAATGGAACTATCTTTTACCCCAGCACAGTAATTTCCTCTCATCAATATGATGTTGTAAATCTTCTGGTAGAAACTCTCAGTTAACACAAAAAATACAAGTTTTTTACCCGAGCAGATTAAACAAACTGATATAAAAGCTGAATATGATACATGTAAAACAGTCAGGCTAATTAAGAGAATCAGATCGACAGTTTCCCTTTATGTTAAAGGGAGCTAAGTGGCTGCTAGCAGCTTTTTCATGTTTTAGCTCACCCAACAGTTGTATCGAGCTTATTATAGGAAGAAGATGAGAAAGTGAATATCCTATAATGTGGAACTATTCCTTCATGGAGCTTGCCATCTGTCTCTCAACAGGTGAGAGTGAGTATCAACGCAGCGTGCCGTGGTGACCTATCCATAAGCCTGGTGTCTCCTGGTGGCACAGTGTCGGTGCTGTTGGATACGAGGCCTTATGATGCCTCCACCGCTGGACTGAAGAACTGGACTCTCATGACTGTGCACTGCTGGGGTGAGCAGCCACGAGGCCGCTGGAGCCTCCAGGTGAGAAAGAAAAGCTGCTCCTATCAGTGTTTAACTGTTAGCCCTGGTTGCTATTTAGCAAATGATAGCAAGTAATGGTGCATTCCTGAATAAGTGTGCTGCAGTGGTGTTTTTAAGTGCAAATAAAAGTATTATACTGCATTGCTCACGATACCTGAATGATTCTGCCTTGCTAAGAATCAAAACAAATCCTGTTTTTCCTTGCTGTAACGTGCTAACTCTGGCATTCCAACATCCAAGTTTGAGGTATGAAGACAAGCCATTAAACATCACTACATCTGTTTTGTTATTGTCCCCATGACCACTAATGACAATTGATGTTAGCATTTAGCGAAGCTAACATTGTTAGTGGTTCTTAATAACATGTTCATGTGTTTTATACAGCATGTTAAAACATTTGGCTAGCTTTGAACTATAAAAAGTAGTAATTACACTAAAAGCCTTTTGTCTGTCTCTTAATAACTGATATGACTTGGAAACTAGTAAAAAGGGGCCAGAAAAAGTAGCCAAAATCTTTGTGACATAGTTTATATATTAATTTTGCTCTCCTGGAGGCCTTGTTTCGCATACCTTCCCTCATGATATAGAAATAATTTGCTCCGCTTCACATTGTCCTCTTCCAGTAGCTGTGTTGTATAGAAGTTTAAAAATAGCCCAGCCCGGCACAGCTCAGCTCAGCTTGGTTCAGTTCATTTTGCAATAGCAATGTGAATCATCCTCTACTTTCATCTCCAAGATTCAGCCAAGCATGGCAATCTTCATTTTCCTCCCCACACTCTTTCTTTTTTTTTCTCTCATAGATGTGCTGATGTTTGATATGGAGGAAGGAGCTAAAATGGAAGGGAAATTAAGACTGGAAGGTTAAGTAACCTTGGCCGGGTTTGACAGGCACAATACTGCCGACATCTGATTAGAATCCATACTCTCAGACAGTAGCGCGCTGAGGTCATTTACTGTATATATGTGTGGGTGGTAGCAGTTGGGGGGGGGGGGGGGGGAGACGACTCGCTATGTAGAAATGTGTGTGTGTCTGTATTTGTGTGTGTGCAAATAGGCGTCAGTCCTTGTAAACAGTTGGAGGTTTATAAAGAAAAAGCTGTGAAGATGAAAGACACCCCCCCTCCGTCCTCGTCACCTACCTCCTCCTGCAAATTCGCACACATGCAAACACACACACATACACACACACACACACACACACACACACACACACACACACACACACACTCTTTCTTTTCTCTGGCTCCATGTCTCTGTGTCTCTCCCACGTCCTCGTACAGATTTACTGTCCCCTCTGTGACCAATTACCAGGGCCCAGTGTGTCGCAGAGATGGGGAAGAAGCACCGTGAAGCCGAGCCACATAACGGTGCCATTGCTCATTACCGGAGGGCCGAGACAAGTCGCCGCGATGCTCGCAACACGAATTAACGCTCGCATCTGACGTGCCTTAGCACGCCACTAATCAGCCCATACACACACCCACACACTGATTGGTTTCATGCTGGATGTCAGCTCTGCCGTAGATTGGAGAGCAACATGTACACACTCTCACAAATACGGGGTGCTTGAAAAGGAGACAGTGCGTTAGCATGGTGGGGTGGGGAGGGGGATACCAAGGACTTACATGGCTAAAGTTGAACAACAATGTCCAACTATATGAATCAAAATCTCTCTTTTCCGAAAGTGTATAGATATTGATTGCTAAATAACACAAATTGTCATTTTTAATGGTTTTTGACATTTGGCAGGCTGCTACAAAAAGCCTCTGACAAGCAGCTACGCCAATTAAATCTGACACTGATACATGGAGAGAACCAGAGGACATACAGGACTAAGAAAAAAGAGGAGTTTTAGAGAGAGGCAAGGGTAACCTATAACATGGAGCCCTGGGAAGGGACTTTACCTGGACTATGTTTTGGATCTGTGTTTAAAAACTCAAGGGCGGCAGAGAACGAGGGCTGAGGGACACGGGGTCTGTGGAGAAGTCCGTATTGATTCGTCATGATGACAATTGTCAAAGAGCGCTGTGGTTCTACTAGGAATAAAAGTGGGACTGAAGTGAAAAGGGAGCGAGTGTTATGGCTCGAGGCTCAGCTGACCTTCTAGCGTTGTGAAGGAGACGGGAATGCGGGGCTGGAAATACATACTCTCTCTCGCTCTTGTCATAACTGCTCTCCCTTGTGCTCACTCTCCCGCCATCTGTGGTGCCTCAGCTCACCTCCCTGCTTTTACTGTTGACCAGAGACAGTATTGCACAATATGGAAATCCCACCGCCATCCTTAATGACAGCGTGCAGTTTACAATATGCACGCTGTCATTAAGGATGGCCCATAAGAAGATAAAATGGTAATTTCACCCAAATGTAGACATTTTTTCCTCTCTGTGGTGAATGTCGTCACCAGTGGTTTTAGTGTTATTTAACCAGATTCATCTCCACCGCAATCAGTGTCCCCACTTCCCTTGATAATCAACAGACCTCGATGTGGACTATGCACATTTTCTTTTTAACAATCTGAACACTTTAAGTTAAAATTTTGTTGAGGTTAAAGACTTTTAAGCTTCAAACTTCCTAGCAGGAGCTGTAAAAGGAGTGAGATTTATGTGAGCTGCAAAATACAAGTTAAACAAGGATAAATGTTTTCTAAATAACTAGTTTATTTATAGTCAGGGAGCTTCATATCTCAGGCCAGTTATGACTCGTATTGAAACAGAATCTGGAAGCATCATGTCTTGCTGTTAAAAGAGCATGTGTCACATGTATATGAATCGGGGGCTCATTA